>NW_026843398.1:1170324-1331830 GCF_019175385.1 Lycium barbarum
CCACAGCGTCACCCCCTGTCAATTGTGCCTTCATATATATACCTCACAACAAAGGCCACAGCGTCACCCCCTGTGAACTATGCCTTATATATATATATATACATCACAACAAAGGCCACAGCGTCACCCCCTGTTAACTATGCCATATATATATATATACATCACAACAAAGGCCACAGCGTCACCCCCTGTCAACTGTGACATATATATATATACATCACAACAAAGGCCACAGCGTCACCCCCTATCAACTGTGCCTTATATATATACATCACAACAAAGGCCACAGCGTCACCCCCTGTTAACTGTGCCTTATATATATGCATCACAACAAAGGCCACAGCGTCACCCCCTGTTAACTATGCCATATATATATATACATCAAAACAAAGGCCACAGCGTCACCCCCTGTCAACTGTGACATATATATATATACATCACAACAAAGGCCACAGCGTCACCCCCTTTCAACTGTGCCTTATATATATACATCACAACAAAGGCCACAGCGTCACCCCCTGTTAACTGTGCCTTATATATATGCATCACAACAAAGGCCACAGCGTCACCCCTGTCAACTATGCCTTATACTTATACATCACAACAAAGGCCACAACGTTACCCCTTATCAACTGTGCCTTTTATATATATATATATCACAACAAAAGTCATAGCGTCACCCCCTGTCAATTGTGCCTTGTGTATATACATCACAACAAAGGCCACAACATCACCCCCTGTTAACTGTGCCTTATATATATGCATCACAACAAAGGCCACAGCGTCACCCCCTGTCAACTGTGCCTTGTATATATATATATACATCACAACAAAGGCCACAGCATCACCCCCTGTCAACTGTGCCTTATATATATACCTCACAACAAAGGCCACTGCATCACCCCTGTGAACGGTTCCTTATATATATACCTCACAACAAAGGCCACAGCGTCACCCCCTGTGAACTATGCCTTATATATATATATACATCACAACAAAGGCCACAGCGTCACCCCCCGTTAACTATGCCATATATATATATATACATCACAACAAAGGCCACAGCGTCACCCCCTGTCAACTGTGGCATATATATATATACATCACAACAAAGGCCACAGCGTCACCCCCTATCAACTGTGCCTTATATATATACATCACAACAAAGGCCACAACGTCACACTCTGTCAACTGTTCCTTATATATATACATCACAACAAAGGCCACAACGTTACCCCGTGTCAACTGTGCCTTTTATATATATACATCACAACAACGTTCATAGCGTCACCCCCTGTCAATTGTGCCTTATGTATATACATCACAACAAAGGCCACAGCATCACCCCCCTGTCAACTGTGCCTTATATATATACCTCACAACAAAGGCCACTGCATCACCCCTGTGAACGGTTCCTTATATATATATATATATATATATATATATATATAATTATATACATCACAACAAAGGCCACAGCGTCACCCCCTGTCAACTGTGCCTTAGATATATACCTCACAACAAAGGCCAGAGCGTCACCCCCTGTCAACTGTGCGTTTTATATATATACATCACAACAAATGTCATAGCGTCACCCCTGTCAATTGTGCCTTATATATATACATCACAGCAAAGGCCACATCATCACCCCCTGTTAACTGTGCCTTATATATATGCATCACAACAAAGGCCACAGCGTCACCCCCTGTCAACTGTTCCTTATATATATACATCACAACAAAGGCCACAGCGTCACTCCCTGTCAACTATGCTTTATATATATACATCACAACAAAGGCCACAGCGTCACACTCTTTCAACTGTGCCTTATATATATACATCACAACAAAGGCCACAGCGTCACACTCTGTCAACTGTGCCTTATGTATATACATCACAACAAAGGCCACAACTTTACCCCTTGTCGACTGTACCTTTTATATATATACATCACAACAATGGTCATAGCGTCGCCCCTGTCAATTGTGCCTTATATATATACATCACAACCAAGGCTACAGCATCACCCCCTGTTAACTGTGCCTTATATATATGCATCACAACAAAGGCCACATCGTCACCCCTGTCAACTATGCCTTATACTTATACATCACAACAAAGGCCACAACGTTACCCCTTATCAACTGTGCCTTTTATATATATATATCACAACAAAAGTCATAGCGTCACCCCCTGTCAATTGTGCCTTATGTATATACATCACAACAAAGGCCACAGCGTCACCCCCTGTTAACTATGCCATATATATATATACATAAAAACAAAGGCCACAGCGTCACCCCCTGTCAACTGTGACATATATATATATACATCACAACAAAGGCCACAGCGTCACCCCCTTTCAACTGTGCCTTATATATATACATCACAACAAAGGCCACAGTGTCACACTCTGTCAACTGTGCCTTATATATATACATCACAACAAAGGCCACAACGTTACCCCGTATCAACTGTGCCTTTTATATATATACATCACAACAAAGTTCATAGCGTCACCCCCTGTCAATTGTGCCTTATGTATATACATCACAACAAAGGCCACATAATCACCCCTGTTAACTGTGCCTTATATATATGCATCACAACAAAGGCCACAGCGTCACCCCCTGTCAACTGTTCCTTGTATATATATATAAACATCACAACAAAGGCCACAGCATCACCCCTGTCAACTGTGCCTTATATATATACCTCACAACAAAGGCCACTGCATCACCCCTGTGAACGGTTCCTCATATATATATATATATATATATATATATAATTATATACATCACAACAAAGGCCACAGCGTCACCCCCTGTCAACTGTGCCTTAGATATATACCTCACAACAAAGTCCACAGCGTCACCCACTGTCAACTGTGCATTTTATATATATACATCATAACAAATGTCATAGCGTCACCCCTGTCAATTGTGCCTTATATGTATACATCACAACAAAGGCCACATCATCACCCCCTGTTAACTGTGCCTTATATATATGCATCACAACAAAGGCCACAGCGTCACCCCCTGTCAACTGTTCCTTATATATATACATCACAACAAAGGCCACAGCGTCACCCCCTGTCAACTATGCTTTATATATATACATCACAACAAAGGCCACAGCGTCACACTCTTTAACCTGTGCCTTATATATATACATCACAACAAAGGCCACAGCGTCACCCCCTGTCAACTGTGCCTTATATATATACATCACAACAAAGGCCACAGCGTCACCCCCTGTCAACTATGGCTTATATATATACATCACAACAAAGGCCACAACGTTACCACTTATCAACTATGCCTTTTATATATATACATCACAACAAAGGTCATAGCGTCGCCCCTCTCAATTGTGCCTTATATATATACATCACAACAAAGGCCACAGCGTCACCCCCTGTCAACTATGCCTTATATATATACATCACAACAAAGTCCACAACGTTACCCCTTATCGACTGTGCCTTTTATATATATACATCACAACAATGGTCATAGCGTCGCCCTGTCAATTGTGCCTTATATATATACATTACAACAAAGGCCACAGCATCACCCCCTGTTAACTGTGTCTTATATATATGCATCACAACAAAGGCCACAGCGTCACCCCTGTCAACTATGCTTTATACTTATACATCACAACAAAGGCCACAACGTTACCCCTTATCAACTGTGCCTTTTATATATATATATATATATATATATATATATATATATATATATATATATATATATATCACAACAATAGTCATAGCGTCACCCCCTGTGAATTGTGCCTTATGTATATACATCACAACAAAGGCCACAGTATCACCCACTGTAAACTGTGCCTTATATATATGCATCACAACAAAGGCCACAGCGTCACCCCCTGTCAACTGTTCCTTATATATGTATATATATATACATCACAACAAAGGCCACAGCGTCACCCCCTGTCAACTGTGCCATATATATATACCTCACAACAAAGGCCACAGCGTCACCCCCTGTGAACTGTGCCTTATATATATATATATACATCCCAACAAAGGCCACAGCGTCACCCCCTGTTAACTATGCCATATATATATATACATCACAACAAAGGCCACAGCGTCACCCCCTGTCAACTGTGACATATATATATACATCACAACAAAGGCCACAGCGTCACCCCCTATCAACTGTGCCTTATATATATACATCACAACAAAGGCCACAGCGTCACACTATGTCAACTGTGCCTTATGTATATACATCACAACAAAGGCCACAACGTTACCCCGTATCGACTGTGCCTTTTATATATATACATCACAACTATGGTCATAGCTGTTATGTCCCGTATTTTCGTATAACGGGAAATCAAGAAATAAGGAAGACTCGTGTGTGTTGAGGAAATATTTGGATTTTGATGAATATGACCATGTTGGTTATGGAGTCGTGAATGTTAAGACCTCGGGGGAGGCCGAGGGTAAATTTGGAACTTCGGGAATTAGTTTCGGGAATTACAAAACGGGACTTTTAATGAATTGGGCCAAGAAAATTGAATACAAGAATTTAGGCCCAATGAATAAGGTGGCCGGCCAAGGGATCAAGTCCAAGCCCATTATTCTTAAGGTCATGTGCATAGCACATGACCTATAAGTGGATATATATGATTTAGGCTTGGCCTTATCAAGATCATAGCAAGAAAAATCAAAGAACACAAAGATAGGGGGTTTCGGCCACTAGAGAGAAAAAGAAGGAAAAATTTCCAACCTTGGTTGTTGTTTCAAAAATCTTGAGTTTTACATAGTGGTGAAGTACTCAAGACGCTCTCCGACGTGATACAAATAGTTCGGAGAAAGAGCGACGTTTGCGACAAGTCGGAAATTCAAGAAAAAGGTAAGATTTTTATGTTTTAATGTTATGCAATGGATGTATATGTGTTGGTGATTGAATTAGTGTGAAGATTATGGGATGAGGTTGTGTTTGTGCATGGTGTGTGTGTGTAGAAGGGGTGTGTTTGGCCGTGACTTGTAGAGAGTTCAAGACCATATGGATTTAATTCCGTTTAGTCGTTTGAGGTGTCGTTGTAACCTTTATAATGTAAATGAATGTTTGGAGAATTGATTTGGTGTTAGAAAACGATTTCGGATGCTATCGGAAAAATGTATACCTTTGGTATATTTGTGTATATCATAGTATATTTGTGATATTAAGGACTTTAAATATGATTTATGGTTGATGATAATGAGTTTGGAATGAAACGACGCAAGTTAGAACGTTCGTCGTAACTTTTGGTGTTTTGAATGAAAATTGGAAAGTAGTGAACTTTGGGAATGTTTGTAGGTGATTTGGAACTTGTATGTAGTTGCTTGAATAATTGGGCATGAGTGAATGAATGGACTAATGTGGAAATAAATTTGGAATTTTGAAGTTGAATCAAGAATTTGCCAACTTGTGTATTAAAGTGAAGTTTTGAAGTTAATGTAATATGGTTGTGGTTTGTGTGATTTAATAATGTTTGGGCTGTTGTTGTTGTTGTATTTTGAGCCGAGCTAAGTCTCGGGGGTGTTAGATTTATAGGGGAAGTGCTGCCGAAATTTCGGTAGCCAAATGTAGCCCAAAGACTAAAATGTTGAATCTCATGAATAGTAACTGGTAGAAGTGACCATTTGCAGTTTCTGGACGAAATTTGGATTGACGCCAAGCGAGCATAAGACGCCATCAAGGTATGTGAAGCATTTCCCTTTGTTCCTAGGCATGTTCTGGAGGTGATGGGCTCGGCCGCGAGCCTTAAGTACGACTCCGTTCCTCGGAATTCGAGACGGAAATCCGCTCCAATTCCTTCAGTACAATTGAAACCCTTTTCTTGAAAAATGCCTTTAAAGTAAACTTTTGCACGAAACCTTCCCATACGGAGTCGGAACACTTCCAGATGATTATGGATGACCTCATAAGGTCTACTATCGGTAATTTACTTATGTCGCCTCGAGTTGACCCGAGGCGGGCCCACGAGGCCCGATACCTTCTGTATGGTCTTAATTACTTTAGTTTTGCCCGATTTTCTTAGAAGACATCTGGACGACTATTCTGCTCACGATATGACTGTGTCTATGTAAATCCCACAAAATAACCTTTGACATCTGAAAAATCTGATTCTGGTTATAATTTGTCGTGCCTCCCCAAGTGTCGTGTAGGCGCGTAGTCTGAAAAATTGTCCGGATACTTTGGTTCGATCGGCCAGTTGGCCTACTTCTGTTCTGTTGAGTCTGTATGACGATTTGTATGTACGTGGTTTCGTTTTAATCAGTTCGTGCACATGTTATGACTCCTTTTCACCGGATCCCGGGCCGGTACGTATATCGTGCGGTGGGCCGCCGAGCCCTATATGTGAATTCCGAAGTATGATGTGTCCGGTTCCGGGGTACTGTGTTATATGTTCGTCCCCGGTTACCGAGGGTATATTACGAAGCATGATGTGTCCGGGCTCGGGGTGCTGTGTTATCTGTCCGCCCCCGGGTACCGTGGTTATGTTATGATGTGTGACGGAGGTCGGAGAATAATTTCTGATATCTGACGTATTGTGGTGCCAATGGCAGGAGTGGCGACCACGTTCCTGTACTCATGTGTGATTCTGTCTGTCGGCACGATTTACGCTTCTGTATGTCCGTCCGGATTATCTGTCCGACTGGTTATATTTCTGTGTGTCCGTCTGGATTATCTGTCCGACTGGTTATATTTCTGTATGTCTGTCCGGATTATCTGCCTGTCTAATTACGATTCTGTGTTTCCGGTCCAGATCATCATTATGTTTGATATATATATTTCTGCTTTACATACTCGGTACATTTTTTTTGTACTGACCCCCGGTCATCCGGGGGCTGCGTTACATGCCCGCAGGTACAGACGCGCCAGGTGAGACGCCGCCAGCGTAGGTTTCCGACTCTGCTACCTGAAGAGCTCCTTTGACCCGGAGCATATCTTTTGGTATATATCTTTTGTCTTTGTGTACTCCGTATGTCTGTATATTCTGGGTACGGCGGGGCCCTGTCCCGTCATATGATTCTGTATGTCTGTAGAGGCCTGTAGATAGGTGTGTGGGTTACGGGTTTCATCTGTATGTTAGCCTTATCGGCTTACTTGTAAATGTCCGTATGTTCCGGTATATGTGTATATGTACGTATGTTACGCGCGTGCCGTATTTGTATCGGCCTATTTCTGTACTTCTGTTTTGACACAAAAAAAAAATCTGTATGGTTCAAATTCGATCAGGTAGGTACGTATGGGTACCCAGTTAGGGTACCAGTCGCGGCCCACGGGGTTTGGGTCGTGACAATAGCGTCGCCCCTGTCAATTGTGCCTTATATATATACATCACAACAAAGGCTACAGCATCACCCCCTGTTAACTGTGCCTTATATATATGTATCACAACAAAGGCCACAGCGTCACCCCTGTCAACTATGCCTTATACTTATACATCACAACAAAGGCCACAACGTTACCCCTTATCAACTGTGCCTTTTATATATATATATATCACAACAAAAGTCATAGCGTCACCCCCTGTCAATTGTGCCTTATGTATATACATCACAACAAAGGCCACAGCGTCACCCCCTGTTAACTATGCCATATATATATATACATCACAACAAAGGCCACAGCGTCACCCCCTGTCAACTGTGACATATATATATATATACATCACAACAAAGGCCACAGCGTCACCCCCTTTCAACTGTGCCTTATATATATACATCACAACAAAGGCCACAGCGTCACACTCTGTCAACTGTGCCTTATATATATACATCACAACAAAGGCCACAACGTTACCCCTTATCAACTGTGCCTTTTATAAATATACATCACAACAAATGTCATAGCGTCACCCCTGTCAATTGTGCCTTATATATATACATCACAACAAAGGCCACATCATCACCCCCTGTTAACTGTGCCTTATATATATGCATCACAACAAAGGCCACAGCGTCACCCCCTGTCAACTGTTCCTTATATATATACATCACAACAAAGGCCACAGCGTCACCCCCTGTCAACTATGCTTTATATATATACATCACAACAAAGGCCACAGCGTCACACTCTTTCAACTGTGCCTTATATATATACATCACAACAAAGGCCACAGCGTCACCCCCTGTCAACTGTGCCTTATATATATACATCACAACAAAGGCCACAGCGTCACCCCCTGTTAACTGTGCCTTATATATATGCATCACAACAAAGGCCACAGCGTCACCCCTGTCAACTATGCCTTATACTTATACATCACAACAAAGGCCACAACGTTACCCCTTATCAACTGTGCCTTTTATATATATATATATCACAACAAAAGTCATAGCGTCACCCCCTGTCAATTGTGCCTTATGTATATACATCACAACAAAGGCCACAGCATCACCCCCTGTTAACTGTGCCTTATATATATGCATCACAACAAAGGCCACAGCGTCACCCCCTGTCAACTGTTCCTTATATATATATATATATATATATATATATATATATATATATATATATATATATATATATATATATACATCACAACAAAGGCCACAGCGTCACCCCCTGTCAATTGTGCCTTATATATATACCTCACAACAAAGGCCACAGCGTCACCCCCTGTGAACTATGCCTTATATATATATATACATCACAACAAAGGCCACAGCGTCACCCCCTGTTAACTATGCCATATATATATATATACATCACAACAAAGGCCACAGCGTCACCCCCTGTCAACTGTGACATATATATACATACATCACAACAAAGGCCACATCGTCACCCCCTATCAACTGTGCCTTATATATATACATCACAACAAAGGCCACAGCGTCACACTCTGTCAACTGTGCCTTATATATATACATCACAACAAAGGCCACAACGTTACCCCGTATCAACTGTGCCTTTTATATATATACATCACAACAACGTTCATAGCGTCACCCCCTGTCAATTGTGCCTTATGTATATACATCACAACAAAGGCCACAGCATCACCCCCTGTCAACTGTGCCTTATATATATACCTCACAACAAAGGCCACTGCATCACCCCTGTGAACGGTTCCTTATATATATATATATATATATATATATATAATTATATACATCACAACAAAGGCCACAGCGTCACCCCCTGTCAACTGTGCCTTAGATATATACCTCACAACAAAGGCCACAGCGTCACCCCCTGTCAACTGTGCGTTTTATATATATACATCACAACAAATGTCATAGCGTCACCCCTGCCAATTGTGCCTTATATATATACATCACAGCAAAGGCCACATCATCACCCCCTGTTAACTGTGCCTTATATATATGCATCACAACAAAGGCCACAGCGTCACCCCTGTCAACTGTTCCTTATATATATACATCACAACAAAGGCCACAGCGTCACCCCCTGTCAACTATGCTTTATATATATACATCACAACAAAGGCCACAGCGTCACACTCTTTCAACTGTGCCTTATATATATACATCACAACAAAGGCCACAGCGTCACCCCCTGTCAACTGTGCCTTATATATATACATCACAACAAAGGCCACAGCGTCACCCCCTGTCAACTATGCCTTTTATATATACATCACAACAAAGGCCACAACGTTACCACTTATCAACTGTGCCTTTTATATATATACATCACAACAAAGGTCATAGCGTCGCCCCTCTCAATTGTGCCTTATATATATACATCACAACAAAGGCCACAGCGTCACCCCCTGTCAACTATGCCTTATATATATACATCACAACAAAGTCCACAACGTTACCCCTTATCGACTGTGCCTTTTATATATATACATCACAACAATGGTCATAGCGTCGCCCTGTCAATTGTGCCTTATATATATACATTACAACAAAGGCCACAGCATCACCCTCTGTTAACTGTGTCTTATATATATGCATCACAACAAAGGCCACAGCGTCACCCCTGTCAACTATGCTTTATACTTATACATCACAACAAAGGCCATAACGTTACCCCTTATCAACTGTGCCTTTTATATATATATATATATATATATATATATATATATATATATCACAACAAAAGTCATAGCGTCACCCCCTGTGAATTGTGCCTTATGTATATACATCACAACAAAGGCAACAGTATCACCCCCTGTAAACTGTGCCTTATATATATGCATCACAACAAAGGCCACAGTGTCACTGTTATGTCCCGTGTTTTCGTGTAATTGGAAATTGAGAAATAATTTCGACTTGTGTGTTATAAGGACATAACTTGATTTTGGTGAATATGGCTATGTTGGTTATGGAATTCTTAATGTTGAGACATTGGTGAAGGCCGAGTGTAAATTTAGAATTTCGTAAATTAGTTTCGGGAATTACAAAACGGGACGTTTAGTGGATTGGGCCAAGAAAAATGCAACACAAAAATTGAGGCCCAAATCATTGAAGTGGCCGGCCAAGAGGCAAGCCCAAGCCCACTTTTAAAGAGTCATGTGCTATGCACATGACTCCTATTTGGATATATATCATGCTAACCTTAGTAGATATCAAGAACAAATCATAAAAATTCTAGAACACCCAAAAAAAGGCATTCGGCCGTGTAGAAAATAGGGGAAAAAGAAATAATTCCCAAGCCTTGTGTTTGATCCAAAAATCTTGATTTTCACATAGTTGTAAAGTACTCAAGACGCTCTCCGACGGGATACAAGTAGTTTGGAGAAAGAGCGACGTTTGCGACAAGTCGGAAATTCAAGAAAAAGGTAAGATTTTTATGTTTTAATGTTATGAAATGGATGTATATGTGTTAGTGATTGGATTAGTGTGAAGATTGTGGGATGAAGTTGTGTTTGTGCATGGTGTGTGTGTGGAAAAAAGGGTGTGTTTGGCCGTGAGTTCCATGTGGTGCAAGCCATAAGAATTTTATCTTGTTTAGTTTGAATAATGTGTTGTTGTGATCTTTATGTCGTAAAGGATCGATTAAAGAATTGAGTTGGTGCTAGAAAATAATTTCGGACGTTATCGGAAAGCGTATACCTTTGGTATATTTGTGTATATCATAGTATATTTATGACACTAAAGACCTTAAATAAGATTTATGGTTGATGATAACGAATTTGGAATGAAACGACGCAAGTTAGAACGTTCGTCGTAACTTTTGGTGTTTTGAATGAAAATTGGAAAGTAGTGAACTTTGGGGATGTTTGTATGTGATTTGGAACTTGTATGTAGTGTGTTTGAATAATTGGGAATGAGTGAATGAATGGACTAATGTGGAAATAGATTTGGAATTTTGAAGTTGAGTCAAGAATTTGCCAACTTATGTATTAAAGTGAAATTTTGAAGTTAATGTAGTATGATTGTGGTTTGTATGGTTTTATGATGTTTGGGCTGTTGTTGTCGTTGTATTTTGAGCCGAGCTAAGTCTCGGGGGTGTTAGATTTATAGGGGAAGTGCTGCCGAAATTTCGGTAGCCAAATATAGCCCAAAGACTAAAATGTTAATTCTCATGAATAGTAACTGGTAAAAGTGACCATTTGCAGTTTCTGGACGAAACGGGAATTGCGATTTGAGGAGCGTAAGGTGCCAACCAGGTATGTAAAGCCTACCTATCATTCTTTTGGCATGTCCTAGACATACTAGGTTAAGATCGGCCCCTCGGGAATAACCCTGCTCTTGGAAATCGAAGTTCAAGTTCGAGCACTATTCATTCAGCGCGATTGAACCCTTTTTGTCGCATTTGGTTAAAAGAATGTTCGTACCTCCATAACTTGTGCTGTTGTGTCCGAAACTCCTCGAAACTTCCGTAGATGGCTCTATGGAGCCGAAAGTCTGTGATTTGTGTCCGCCGCCTCAATTTGACCCGAGGTGGGCCCGCGAGCCCCGAGGCTCCCCTTATTCAGTTTGTTTGGTCCGTTTGTGTCCGTTATAATCTGCGACTGTCTGCTTATGACCCAAGGATGTGTTTGAAACTTCTTATGCCATTAACGTACGTTCTGTACTTTGAATGATGTGAGATTTTCGGAAAGCGACTTCTGAACAGTTTTTCTTGCGAATTTGACAGTTTGGAACTTCGTAACTTTTATACGCATACTTTGATCAATCTGATTCCTACTCCGAGCCTTCTGGCGTCAGTTTATACCTACATGTAAACTATATGTTGAGTCCGACAAATTATTTTTGATATGCATATGGTTTCTGCACTACTTTGTTCGTGCTGTCTGCTATGACTTCGTTCGTCGGTACCCGGGCCGACTTTGTGATCGTGCGCCCTATAATATATTCGGGAGTTATGATGTGTTACGGTTTCCGAGGCCTCGCCATAGGGCCGGTTACCGTTTATGGAGTTATGATGTGATATGGCATTTGATATGTTCTGATGATATGATGTGTGTGTGATATGATGTGTCTGGAGACTGTACGGAGATTTGAAACCTTCTGGAGTTATGATGTGTTGTGGCACCAGCGTCGGGGGGGTGACCACGTTCCTAAACCCTATCCATGATTTGATTTGCATACGTACGTTTGCCTTCCGCACAGGTTTGCTTTGTTACGTTGACGTTGTGTTTGTTCTTTCTGACTCCAGCTGTGTTTGTGATTTCTGTACCTTCTGCTTTACATACTCAGTACTTCTCCCGTACTGACCCCCGTTTCTTCGGGGGCTGTGTTTCATGCCCGCAGGTACAGAAGCTCGTTTGGGTGGTCCTCCAGTTTAGGCTACTCATTCTGCTGTGTGGAGAGCTCCCCTTGATCCGGAGCCTACTTTTGGTACATATCTTCTGTTGTATGTGTGTGTTCGTTACATTTGTGGATGTGTGGGTACGGCGGGGCCCTGTCCCATCATATGTTCATATGTTCTGCTTTGTTTAGAGGCCTGTAGTCAGATTTGTGGGTCGTGGGTCCGGTGTGTTTGCATGTGAGTCTGTTTTGCATTCTTAAGCGGCCCGTACGCTGCTATGGCCAAGTCGGCCTCTGAGTTTGTATGTATGTGTATGTACTTGGGGGCGATGTGCATTCCGCCACCCTTCTGATGTGTGTGTGTGAAATTTGGCGATGTATATTCCGCCTCCTTTCTGATTTGTGATTTGTCTGATCTGTACGGGCGACTGCTTAGGATAAGTGTTCGGTAGATATCTGATTACGATGTTGAGTTCAAATAACGTACGTTGAGTTTGGACGAGGCTGATTACGATGGTTTGGGTGTGAGTTCGTTTGGAGTGTCCCAGAAGGGCACCAGTCGCGGCCCACGGGGCTGGGTCGTGACAAAAGTGGTATCAGAGCGGTTTGTCCTCGGAATGTCTACAGGCCGTGTCTAGTAGAGTCTTGTTTATCGATGTGTTGTGCACCACATCTATAAACAAGGAGCTACAGGACATCTAGGATGTTGTGTTGCCCTTTCCTTGGAATCTTAGATCGTTCGATAGAGCTGTGTTAATAGGGTCATTCTGATCTGACCCGTTGTTGTGTTTGCAGTGATGCCTCCGAAGAAGGCAACGGCGGCCCAGAAGGGCAAGGCGAAGATGGGAGAGACCAGTCAGGCACAACGGGCTACTCGGGCTCGTGTTTATGATTTGCCTGAGGTTACACCTCATTCTAAGGGGTCTGCTACACCCCCATTAGTACAGCCTGGAGCGGGACCTTCAGCAGCTCCAGAGGTCCATGTACCCGCTCCTGAGACTCCAGCTCCTCAGCCAGGGGCGGAGGATAGGACCCTGAGGGAGGCTGTACAGTTGCTGACCACGATTGTAGCCGGATAGGCTCGCAGGCACGGGCGGAGGGACGATGATAATGAGGACAGGCGGGAAAGCCTGAGAGTTCGGGAGTTCTTGTTATGCGGCCCTCCAGAGTTTTTCGGGTCTAAGCCCGACGAGGACCCCCATGACTTCATTCGGGGGATGCGGCGTGCATTAGACTTGGTCAGGGCGTCAGAGACCGAGTCGGTTGAGCTAGCTTCGCATAGACTTCGGGATGTTGCCGCGCATTGGTATGAGACTTGGGAGCTATCCCGGGGTAAGGGTGCTCCTCCAGCTATGTGGGATCAGTTTGTGACTGCTTTCACCCGCCACTTTCTGCCCCCAGAGTTACGACGGGAGCGAGCTGATCGGTTTTTGCATCTGCAGCAGACGGGTCGGAGCGTCCGTGAATATAATTTGGAGTTTGATTCCCTGGCCCGGTATGCCCCTGCCGTGGTGGCAGATATGACAGATCGGATGCATAGGTATGTTATGGGGCTGGATCGTTACTTGATTGACGGGTGTATGGCGGTATCATTGCAGACAGATATGGACATTGCCCGTCTACAGGCCTACGCCCAGGGGATGGAGAACCGGCACCGAGCAGATCGGCCCAGCCGAGAGTATGATGGGAGACGGCCCAAGAGGGCCAGATTAGCGGGGTATCCTGGAGATTCACGGGGCGGGCAGCCGCAGTATCAGTCCAGCGGGTACTTTCCTCCGTCAGGCCGGGACACACAGTCTGTTGGTAAGAGGTTTGATGGAGCAGGACCGTCCAGGGCAGACCAGAGTTCCAGAGCCCCAGGTCCTCAGGCGAGCAGGGGTCCCAGTCAGTTTAGGCCACCCATACCCCAGTGTTCGTATTGTGGAAGATCGCACCCAGGTGAGTGCTTCAGGGCCACAGGGGCCTGTTTTACTTGCGGCCGCCAGGGCCATATCATGCGGGATTGTCCGTGGGCAGGCGGTTCCGGTAGCGCAGCACCGCCGATGAGATCTGTTGCGGGTTCGTCATCTACCCCTTCGGCCATGCGCTCTACGGGGCGAGGTATGCCAGCACCAGCGGGCCGCGGTAGAGGCCGTGGTGGGGATTCAGATTCTAGCGGTCCCTCGAACCGCATCTATGCTTTGACCGGTCGTCGGGACCCAGAGGCACCCCCAGACACAGACCCAGGTATACTACTAACCCTTTTGTTTAATGAATATGTGCAATGGTAGGTTTGTACCTCAGTATTATGCGATATTCTTTTTGTGTGTGTCAGTAAAGGTAGGGTAAGAATCTGAATTAATGAAAATATCCGAGGCAGTTATCTGTACATGTGGGAGGAAAATATATGGGATTTGGAAGGCTAGAACGATAGACCACACAGCCAGAAAAGCAAACGACCTCTTTGGGTCAGAGTGGGACCCGCTACAAAAAATTTCCGAAAAATTTGCTAAGACCCCGTTTGGCCTAAAATTACGTGACAAAGGTCGTGCGGGGCAATTGGCGAAATTATATCAGCCCTAACGCGTCAAAATGTGTAAAAGTTTCAGGGTTAAGTGTGCTCAAGCCAGAGCAATTCTGGGATGGGTGACCCCCTGGGAAGTAACGCAAAATTTTGCACAAGTGTAAGTATGATTAAGGTAAATGAAAACTTGGGGTAACCAAAGGCAAATAGGATGTGTGTGAAGTAATTAGTGCCCTTTCGAGAGTCGCGTGGAACGAGGCGGACTAAACGGGCAAAAAGAAAAAAGGGTATAACACTGCTTGGGAAGTTGAATGAACTTGAATAACAGCCAGAGATTTTCTCCAGTAAGGTCCGAATAAGTGTGTGTATGTGTACGTGTATGTGTATGTGTGTGTATGATTTTCATTCAGTGCCAGGTGGGTTGAGAGCCGAGCCCCGGAAACTGATGTTGTGATAAATAAAAGATAAGCAGTGTGAGTGATTGGAATCCTTGAAGGAGTTGGTACGTAAGACGCAAAGTAAATTGTGTGACGACTTGGTGAGTGAGTTTGCAAATAAAGGGAATTATCATGAATTATTGAAGCCCTAATAGGAATGATTTGATCCTAAATTGACATCCTATCTGTGGCGCTTTTGCATTTCCGAGTCTGATAAGGCTCTGCCTAGTACGCCTCTATATTTCTGAGTTCGACTATGTTCCCGTCTGATGAACCTTTTGTGCGTTTGAATCTGAATCCGTTCCTGTCTGGCGCACCTCTGTGGGTCTGAATCTGGATATAAATCCGTCTGATATGCTTCGGTGCGTTTGATTTTGACCGCGTGTGTGTTTGATACACTTCGGTTTGACTGGTCACAACTTTGTATGAAACAATCCTGTATATTTGATTCTGATTTCGGATCCGTTCGATATGAGTCCATACGTTTGACTTCAATTGTGAATCTGTCTGGTGTATCTTTGTGTGTTGATTCTGCTTACAAATTCGTCCGATACGCCTTTGTACGTCTAACTCCGAGCCCAGATTTGTTTGACACATTTCAGTCTGTCTGATATACTTCTATACCTTTGATGTTGACTATGAATCTGTCTGATATGCTTATGTGCGTCCGGCTTTAGTTCTGAATCTGTTTGGCATGAAGTGTCTGATATGAAGTAAAGTGAGATTACGACGATGCGGCAAGGAAACTCAGGAGTGTGACAAGAAAATGATATTGACTATGATGTCTGGAAAGCGTTCGTCCATTAGAAGAATATGGCGTGTGGACCGGTAATCACGTGGGGGTATGAGAAAGTGTATTATGAAGGCATTTGAGTCAGTGACGTGAAAATTTGCCCCCTAATGTTGGTAAAGGAGCCATGTCGGAAAGATCAATAAAGGACAACTATCAAGAGAACCCTCCCGGAGTAGTACGACACCCATGAGGTCGATTCAACATTCGAGGACGAATGTTCTTAAGGGGGGGAGAATGTTATGTCCCGTGTTTTCGTGTAATTGGAAATTGAGAAATAATTTCGACTTGTGTGTTATAAGGACATAACTTGATTTTGGTGAATATGGCTATGTTGGTTATGGAATTCTTAATGTTGAGACATTGGTGAAGGCCGAGTGTAAATTTAGAATTTCGTAAATTAGTTTCGGGAATTACAAAACGGGACGTTTAGTGGATTGGGCCAAGAAAAATGCAACACAAAAATTGAGGCCCAAATCATTGAAGTGGCCGGCCAAGAGGCAAGCCCAAGCCCACTTTTAAAGAGTCATGTGCTATGCACATGACTCCTATTTGGATATATATCATGCTAACCTTAGTAGATATCAAGAACAAATCATAAAAATTCTAGAACACCCAAAAAAAGGCATTCGGCCGTGTAGAAAATAGGGGAAAAAGAAATAATTCCCAAGCCTTGTGTTTGATCCAAAAATCTTGATTTTCACATAGTTGTAAAGTACTCAAGACGCCCTCCGACGTGATACAAGTAGTTTGGAGAAAGAGCGACGTTTGCGACAAGTCGGAAATTCAAGAAAAAGGTAAGATTTTTATGTTTTAATGTTATGAAATGGATGTATATGTGTTAGTGATTGGATTAGTGTGAAGATTGTGGGATGAAGTTGTGTTTGTGCATGGTGTGTGTGTGGAAAAAAGGGTGTGTTTGGCCGTGAGTTCCATGTGGTGCAAGCCATAAGAATTTTATCTTGTTTAGTTTGAATAATGTGTTGTTGTGATCTTTATGTCGTAAAGGATCGATTAAAGAATTGAGTTGGTGCTAGAAAATAATTTCGGACGTTATCGGAAAGCGTATACCTTTGGTATATTTGTGTATATCATAGTATATTTATGACACTAAAGACCTTAAATAAGATTTATGGTTGATGATAACGAATTTGGAATGAAACGACGCAAGTTAGAACGTTCGTCGTAACTTTTGGTGTTTTGAATGAAAATTGGAAAGTAGTGAACTTTGGGGATGTTTGTATGTGATTTGGAACTTGTATGTAGTGTGTTTGAATAATTGGGAATGAGTGAATGAATGGACTAATGTGGAAATAGATTTGGAATTTTGAAGTTGAGTCAAGAATTTGCCAACTTATGTATTAAAGTGAAATTTTGAAGTTAATGTAGTATGATTGTGGTTTGTATGGTTTTATGATGTTTGGGCTGTTGTTGTCGTTGTATTTTGAGCCAAGCTAAGTCTCGGGGGTGTTAGATTTATAGGGGAAGTGCTGCCGAAATTTCGGTAGCCAAATATAGCCCAAAGACTAAAATGTTAATTCTCATGAATAGTAACTGGTAAAAGTGACCATTTGCAGTTTCTGGACGAAACGGGAATTGCGATTTGAGGAGCGTAAGGCGCCAACCAGGTATGTAAAGCCTACCTATCATTCTTTTGGCATGTCCTAGACATACTAGGTTAAGATCGGCCCCTCGGGAATAACCCTGCTCTTGGAAATCGAAGTTCAAGTTCGAGCACTATTCATTTAGCGCGATTGAACCCTTTTTGTCGCATTTGGTTAAAAGAATGTTCGTACCTCCATAACTTGTGCTGTTGTGTCCGAAACTCCTCGAAACTTCCGTAGATGGCTCTATGGAGCCGAAAGTCTGTGATTTGTGTCCGCCGCCTCAATTTGACCCGAGGTGGGCCCGCGAGCCCCGAGGCTCCCCTTATTCAGTTTGTTTGGTCCGTTTGTGTCCGTTATAATCTGCGACTGTCTGCTTATGACCCAAGGATGTGTTTGAAACTTCTTATGCCATTAACGTACGTTCTGTACTTTGAATGATGTGAGATTTTCGGAAAGCGACTTCTGAACAGTTTTTCTTGCGAATTTGACAGTTTGGAACTTCGTAACTTTTATACGCATACTTTGATCAATCTGATTCCTACTCCGAGCCTTCTGGCGTCAGTTTATACCTACATGTAAACTATATGTTGAGTCCGACAAATTATTTTTGATATGCATATGGTTTCTGCACTACTCTGTTCGTGCTGTCTGCTATGACTTCGTTCGTCGGTACCCGGGCCGACTTTGTGATCGTGCGCGCTATAATATATTCGGGAGTTATGATGTGTTACGGTTTCCGAGGCCTCGCCATAGGGCCGGTTACCGTTTATGGAGTTATGATGTGATATGGCATTTGATATGTTCTGATGATATGATGTGTGTGTGATATGATGTGTCTGGAGACTGTACGGAGATTTGAAACCTTCTGGAGTTATGATGTGTTGTGGCACCAGCGTCGGGGGGGTGACCACGTTCCTAAACCCTATCCATGATTTGATTTGCATACGTACGTTTGCCTTCCGCACAGGTTTGCTTTGTTACGTTGACGTTGTGTTTGTTCTTTCTGACTCCAGCTGTGTTTGTGATTTCTGTACCTTCTGCTTTACATACTCAGTACTTCTCCCGTACTGACCCCCGTTTCTTCGGGGGCTGTGTTTCATGCCCGCAGGTACAGAAGCTCGTTTGGGTGGTCCTCCAGTTTAGGCTACTCATTCTGCTGTGTGGAGAGCTCCCCTTGATCCGGAGCCTACTTTTGGTACATATCTTCTGCTGTATGTGTGTGTTCGGTACATTTGTGGATGTGTGGGTACGGCGGGGCCCTGTCCAGTCATATGTTCATATGTTCTGCTTTGTTTAGAGGCCTGTAGTCAGATTTGTGGGTCGTGGGTCCGGTGTGTTTGCATGTGAGTCTGTTTTGCATTCTTAAGCGGCCCGTACGCTGCTATGGCCAAGTCGGCCTCTGAGTTTGTATGTATGTGTATGTACTTGGGGGCGATGTGCATTCCGCCACCCTTCTGATGTGTGTGTGTGAAATTTGGCGATGTATATTCCGCCTCCTTTCTGATTTGTGATTTGTCTGATCTGTACGGGTGACTGCTTAGGATAAGTGTTCGGTAGATATCTGATTACGATGTTGTTACATCCTGCATTTTATGCCATCGGATAATTCAAGATAATCGCGGGAAGACAACAAGCAATGCAATATTTTAGGTTGTTTGGTACATGAGTTGATTAAGAAGAATTTAGAAGTCAAGATAATGAGAAAGGTCAAGAGCATAAAGGGAAGTTTCAATATGATTCGTGGAAATATGGAGGAAGACGAAGGGTAAATTTTGAAAGTTGGAAAATAATTTTTATGAGATGCAAAACAAAGAAAAAAAAATAATAATAAGTGGGCTTGCTAATTGGGCCAAGGTGGACGGTTAAGGGGTGGGCTTAAGCCCACCAAGGGAGCCTAATGAATATATTAAAAGATGACCAAGTCATCTTAATGTTTATCTTAGTCCATAGAAACTTCAAGAAAAACCAAGAAGAGAGGAGAGAAGAGCAAGTCACGGCCAAGAAGAGATTTGCCAAGAAAAAAATTGATAAAATTCCTTCAAAAATTATTTTCAACCAATTAGAGGGTGCACAACAAGGTGGTGTATTCATTGGAGCAAGAAAACGCAAGTTCTTGAAGCTACAACTTTGGCTAGGAAGAAGGATCAAAGAAGAAGGTAAGAGTTCATTTACTTTGCATGTTATGGATGATTTTGTGTGTTGTAGCATGTTAGAAGTGGATGAAACTCATGGAGAAGGAAATTATGATGAAGCCGTGAGGTGTGGAACATGTACTTGTGTGTAGAAAATTATGTTCTAATTAATTTGTCTAGTGTTGGTTGTTAGTGTTGTGAATACCATGTTGACAATTGAAGTTGCATCATTTTGGAGAAATTGTAGTTGTGTGTCTAATGGTGGCCGAATATGGTGATGTGAGTAGGACAATCGGATCGATTTTTATGCGGTGTTCTAATTGTGTCGTTATGCATTCCATAATGATAACGAAGTTATAGTCGTTGTGGAAGCGACAAAGAAGTGAATTTGACGTTAGCTTAAATTCTTATATTTGAATAAATTATGTCGTGAATGTGTAAAATGATAGTGAAGTCCATAAATGTGGAAGAAAGTAATGTGTGGTCGTATTTGATAATATTGTGAGATTCGGGTGGAAGTGTGTATAAAGTGGGTTGTTTGAACATTGTGTAAATTGAAAATAATGTTCTTGTATGGAAGATAATGTTGTTAGTATGGTGTTGTTGGTACATGAATTATAATGTTGTTAATGTTATTATTGGAGTTGGAAGGTTTTGAAAGAGGTAGTATATTGATTGAGTTGATATAATGTAACTTGGATTGAATATGGAAATTGTTAGTATGGTTGTTGATATTGTGTTGTTAGTTTGGCCGGGTTAAATTCCCGGATTGTGTTTGATGAGAATTTGACCAAGTTAAATGTCGAGGATGGTATATTTACAGAGGAAATGCTGCCAAAATTTCGGTAGCAAAGTGCTTCATTAAGATTCAAATTCAAAGTACACTAATGAAAGTTTTGGTAAACTTGACCAATTTGCAGATTTTGACGAGATTGTGTCGTGAATTCGGAGTAGCAAAGGACGCGGAAAGAGGTATGTAAGGCTTCACCCTTCTTTCTATGGCATGTCTTAAATATAATAAGTCGGGTACGAGCCTCGGGAACAACCCTATTCCTTGGAATCCGCACCTAAAGTTTCTTCCATTTCCTTCAGTAGAATTGAATAAGAAAATGTGCAAAATGTTGGAAACACCCCTCACACCCCTAGAACTTGCATAAATAGGACCCGATTACCCTAAAACCCTCACAAGTAACACCATGACATGTAACACCTGTAAACCATGAACGCTACCTCATTCGGCCCGAGGTGGGCCCCACTGCCCCGGAATTTCTTTATATCCCCGTTTGACCTACCTTGAAGTGGAACCCAAAAGAAAACCTTTACCCCCTATCCCGCTACTAAATAACGAACATTATAACTATTCCCATGGGAGTACTTCTATGCCAATAACGATAACGACGACGCTAAGAAAAGAGAACATGCCTATGACAAATACGATCAGCATGACCCGCGACTAAGATTTCTATGCTAAGGATTGAATATGAATATGAAAGGTGATAACCTATTTCTTAAACTTTATTTCCACTTCCTAGCTATGACACCACTCCTTAATGATTTCAAAGCTCACGAATCGACATCTATGATGCCCATAATTGTATTCCCTGTTTACTTCTAATTCTATTTCCCGTTGTTAGTCTTGCCTTAAAAATACTTGTTCCTTCAAGGAGAGATACAGCGACCATGATTGTTCCGTAATATAATCGGAGTTCACCGACCGTACGTCACTCCGACAAATACGTGATTTTTCCTTTGGCCCCCTTGCGTGCTTGTATGATATATATATATATAGATAGATAGATATAAAACATGTATACGTACATAAGATGTGTGTATGCTTAGGAAATATAAACATGATGTATGTACACGTATACGGGGAAGATGGGAATAAGGGCAGAGCGTTATACACGCATTTCCATCTGATCAGTTGGCATTACATGACATGATATCGTCCCGGACGCGGGATGCCCGGACGCGGGATTTACATTTATGGCTAAATGGATCGGCTGCCGACGCCTCGGCAATATGACATATCCTATTTTTTTTATATATAAAGAAACAAGAAAAGATTTTCAAAGGAAAGCTATGCTATGATATACTATGATACGCTACGCTATGATATGATATACTATGATACGCTATACTATGATAAGATATGTATGACAAGCTATGCTGCGATATGATATACCAGGATACTCCAGGCTATGATACGATATACCATAATAATACACGATAGGACACGACCTGATATGCCACGTTAGGATACGATAGGGCGCAGTAGGACATGATACGATATAATATAAGTTCTATCTTCTACGTTCATGGAGAGGGAGCGTTTCAAAGAAAAAGGGGGGAAAAGACAAGTCATGCACGGTAGCCGCCCAAAAGGGGCCTTCCTAGGCACAGGTTATTTCTTGCTTTTTTTTTATTTGTCCTATGACTTCATGATATTATTAACTGCACGCTATGCTACTGCCTGTATTATTTTCCATGCCTTACATACTCGGTACACTATTCGTACTGACGTCCCTTCTTGTGGACGTTGCGTTTCATGCCGCGCAGGTCAGCAGGTAGGCGGTTCTGATCTCTAGGAGTTCCATCAGCAGTATTTGGCAGCGCTCCAGTTGTCTCGGAGCCCAGTCTTTTGGTACTACTATTTTGTGTATATATTCGGGCTCGGCTGTACGCAGCCCTTTCCATGTATATGTATGCTATGTCTAGAGGCTCGTAGACAGATGTGTATAGTTGGAAGTTTTGTATTCCAGATTACTCGCGTCTATGTATAACGTGCTAACGAAGTTTACTAGTCCAGGTTATACCTATGCTATTGATGTAAATGTTTAGTAACGAAAAAAAAATATATCTATGGTAATATGATAGATAAGGGGTGCTCGGTACAAGTATCGGGTACTCGTCACGGCCCCTAGTCGGGTCGTGACAGAAGTGGTATCAGAGCAGTTCGGTCCTAGGATTTGTCTACGAGCCGTGTCCAGTAGAGTCTTGTCTATGGGTGTGTAGCGCGCCATACTTATAGACAGGAAGCTACCGGGCATTTAGGAAATATGACCTTCTTTGTATCCTAAGATCGTGCGATAGAGCTATGTTGGCAGGTTTCCATATTTCTTTTTCCTGATCCTATGTTATGATTTCAGTAATGCCGCCAAAAAGGAAGGCTACGGCAGCCGAGAAGGGCAAGAGGGTGCCCGGTAGCAGAGTCGAGCGGGAGCTTGAAGAAGGAGAATCCCATAATGAAGCTCCCCCTACACCAGCAGAGCAAGAAAGAGTTCCGGCTCCCGTCCCCGCACCCCCAGCTCCACCGCCAGCAGCTCCAGGCCAACAGGTGGCGGAGGCCATCCAGTTATTGGCCCAGTTAGTTGCCGCACAGGCTCAGCGGCAAAATGTAGACTTGGGAGACAGGGCGGTAAGTGCAAGAGCCCGTGACTTCATTACTCTAAGACCGCCAGAGTTCTATGGATCAAAACCGGAGGAGGACCCGCAGAGTTTCATAGACGAGATACTGAGGACGCTGAGAATCATACATGCCTCGGATACGGAGTCCGTAGAGTTGGCTTCATACAGGCTACAGGATGTGGCAGTTTTATGGTATAATAACTGGATATCATCGAGGGGAGAAAATGCGCCCCCTCCGGTTTGGCAGGAGTTCACTGAGGCGTTCCTGCGACATTTCCTTCCGCCAGAGGTTCGACGGGCTCGAGCCGATATGTTCTTGCACCTGAGACAGGGAAATATGAGCGTTCGGGAATACAGCCTCCGTTTTAACTCACTAGCCAGGTATGCCCCAGCCCTGATAGCTGATAGGGGAGACCATGTGCACCGATTCGTGAGCGGGCTAGGGCCACATTTAGTTAAGGAGTGCCTGACGGCTTCACTCCAGGATGGGATGACCATTACCCGCATCCAGGCCCACGCCCAAAATCTGGAGGAGCAGTACCAGTCACGAAGAGAAGAGCGCTATCCAGATAGGGGTTCTAGGAAGAGAGGCAGGTTTTCCAGGGCTAGAAGTGAGCACAGAGGGGGGCAGACACAGGAGCAATCTGGGTACTCAGGCCAATCAGTGGCCAGCGCGCCCCCTCGATTTCCGGATAGGGGGTTTGATCGTTCTACGTATTCGGGAGTAGGTCACGGCACTAGAGCATCAGGATCCCAGTACAGGGCTGATTCTACCAGGATGATGCCACCCCCGCCACGGTGTGCTCGATGTGGTAGGCCACACTCTGGAGAGTGTCGCGCAGGTACGGGTGCTTGTTATACTTGTGGGCGGGTTGGCCATTTGATGCGTGATTGCCCACTGAGGTATGAGGGAGACCAAGGCCAGCCCGCCGGGTCCGCAGTTGGTTCATCATCGACCGTACGCCCTCCGGGACAGGCTCCCCAGGTTCCAGCAGGCCGTGGCCGAGGCAGAGGAGGGACACCCAGCGTAGCCGGTCCTCCGCACCGCCTGTATGCACTGACAGGACGACAGGACCCTGAGCCTTCTGCAGACGCGGCCACAGGTACTTTTCGGTATTACTATGATAACCGTGTGTTAATTAATTCGGATTTATTTTACTTTATACTGTCCTCTGTATTACTGAACACATTAAGGATTTGGAAATTTGGACGAAAAGTGGCCATACGCATAGGAAAAAGGCGAATACCGGAAACTGCGAAGGTCAGAACTGTAAATAAAGGAAAAGACGTGTTACGCGGGCGTTTCGAAAACTGCCGAGACCCCAACTCGTTCCATATGATGCGACATAAGTTGTACGAGGAAGCGGAAGTAAGAATATTGACACCGAGACATCGAAATGCATTAAAGTTCCAGGGTTAAGCGTGCTCAGGTGGGAGTAATTCCATGATGGGTGACCCCCTGGGAAATATGCTGAAAATTTCGTAAATGCGGAAACAAGAGATGACTGTAAAGGTAGGAAGCCCAGAGTAAATTGGGGTGTGGAAAGAGGTCAGAAACCCCATACGAGCCATATAGGCCGAGACGGATTAAACTAACAGAAAAAGAAAAGCCATGACAACAGAAAGCCTTGGGAATGCAGGAGAAAAGTACAGGTGTCGCAGGGAGGGACCAATATTGAGTCCACACTGACTAAGGCAAGGAATCCTTAATGTGGCGATGTACGGGAACGTGTCTAGTGAGGGGACAGATGCGGCGGTTGCCACGAAAAAGGGATTATAACCGTGAAGATCGCAAAAAGGGCAACCTAAGCTTCTAAGATGAATATGCTAAGTGACATGAGGCATCTACAAAGGAGACCTCCCCGAAATGATATGTTACGCTATGAGGCAAGTTTAACATTCGAGGACGAATGTTCTAAAGGGGGGGAGGATGTTACATCCTGCATTTTATGCCATCGGATAATTCAAGATAATCGCGGGAAGACAACAAGCAATGCAATATTTTAGGTTGTTTGGTACATGAGTTGATTAAGAAGAATTTAGAAGTCAAGATAATGAGAAAGGTCAAGAGCATAAAGGGAAGTTTCAATATGATTCGTGGAAATATGGAGGAAGACGAAGGGTAAATTTTGAAAGTTGGAAAATAATTTTTATGAGATGCAAAACAAAGAAAAAAAAATAATAATAAGTGGGCTTGCTAATTGGGCCAAGGTGGACGGTTAAGGGGTGGGCTTAAGCCCACCAAGGGAGCCTAATGAATATATTAAAAGATGACCAAGTCATCTTAATGTTTATCTTAGTCCATAGAAACTTCAAGAAAAACCAAGAAGAGAGGAGAGAAGAGCAAGTCACGGCCAAGAAGAGATTTGCCAAGAAAAAAATTGATAAAATTCCTTCAAAAATTATTTTCAACCAATTAGAGGGTGCACAACAAGGTGGTGTATTCATTGGAGCAAGAAAACGCAAGTTCTTGAAGCTACAACTTTGGCTAGGAAGAAGGATCAAAGAAGAAGGTAAGAGTTCATTTACTTTGCATGTTATGGATGATTTTGTGTGTTGTAGCATGTTAGAAGTGGATGAAACTCATGGAGAAGGAAATTATGATGAAGCCGTGAGGTGTGGAACATGTACTTGTGTGTAGAAAATTATGTTCTAATTAATTTGTCTAGTGTTGGTTGTTAGTGTTGTGAATACCATGTTGACAATTGAAGTTGCATCATTTTGGAGAAATTGTAGTTGTGTGTCTAATGGTGGCCGAATATGGTGATGTGAGTAGGACAATCGGATCGATTTTTATGCGGTGTTCTAATTGTGTCGTTATGCATTCCATAATGATAACGAAGTTATAGTCGTTGTGGAAGCGACAAAGAAGTGAATTTGACGTTAGCTTAAATTCTTATATTTGAATAAATTATGTCGTGAATGTGTAAAATGATAGTGAAGTCCATAAATGTGGAAGAAAGTAATGTGTGGTCGTATTTGATAATATTGTGAGATTCGGGTGGAAGTGTGTATAAAGTGGGTTGTTTGAACATTGTGTAAATTGAAAATAATGTTCTTGTATGGAAGATAATGTTGTTAGTATGGTGTTGTTGGTACATGAATTATAATGTTGTTAATGTTATTATTGGAGTTGGAAGGTTTTGAAAGAGGTAGTATATTGATTGAGTTGATATAATGTAACTTGGATTGAATATGGAAATTGTTAGTATGGTTGTTGATATTGTGTTGTTAGTTTGGCCGGGTTAAATTCCCGGATTGTGTTTGATGAGAATTTGACCAAGTTAAATGTCGAGGATGGTATATTTACAGAGGAAATGCTGCCAAAATTTCGGTAGCAAAGTGCTTCATTAAGATTCAAATTCAAAGTACACTAATGAAAGTTTTGGTAAACTTGACCAATTTGCAGATTTTGACGAGATTGTGTCGTGAATTCGGAGTAGCAAAGGACGCGGAAAGAGGTATGTAAGGCTTCACCCTTCTTTCTATGGCATGTCTTAAATATAATAAGTCGGGTACGAGCCTCGGGAACAACCCTATTCCTTGGAATCCGCACCTAAAGTTTCTTCCATTTCCTTCAGTAGAATTGAATAAGAAAATGTGCAAAATGTTGGAAACACCCCTCACACCCCTAGAACTTGCATAAATAGGACCCGATTACCCTAAAACCCTCACAAGTAACACCATGACATGTAACACCTGTAAACCATGAACGCTACCTCATTCGGCCCGAGGTGGGCCCCACTGCCCCGGAATTTCTTTATATCCCCGTTTGACCTACCTTGAAGTGGAACCCAAAAGAAAACCTTTACCCCCTATCCCGCTACTAAATAACGAACATTATAACTATTCCCATGGGAGTACTTCTATGCCAATAACGATAACGACGACGCTAAGAAAAGAGAACATGCCTATGACAAATACGATCAGCATGACCCGCGACTAAGATTTCTATGCTAAGGATTGAATATGAATATGAAAGGTGATAACCTATTTCTTAAACTTTATTTCCACTTCCTAGCTATGACACCACTCCTTAATGATTTCAAAGCTCACGAATCGACATCTATGATGCCCATAATTGTATTCCCTGTTTACTTCTAATTCTATTTCCCGTTGTTAGTCTTGCCTTAAAAATACTTGTTCCTTCAAGGAGAGATACAGCGACCATGATTGTTCCGTAATATAATCGGAGTTCACCGACCGTACGTCACTCCGACAAATACGTGATTTTTCCTTTGGCCCCCTTGCGTGCTTGTATGATATATATATATATAGATAGATAGATATAAAACATGTATACGTACATAAGATGTGTGTATGCTTAGGAAATATAAACATGATGTATGTACACGTATACGGGGAAGATGGGAATAAGGGCAGAGCGTTATACACGCATTTCCATCTGATCAGTTGGCATTACATGACATGATATCGTCCCGGACGCGGGATGCCCGGACGCGGGATTTACATTTATGGCTAAATGGATCGGCTGCCGACGCCTCGGCAATATGACATATCCTATTTTTTTTATATATAAAGAAACAAGAAAAGATTTTCAAAGGAAAGCTATGCTATGATATACTATGATACGCTACGCTATGATATGATATACTATGATACGCTATACTATGATAAGATATGTATGACAAGCTATGCTGCGATATGATATACCAGGATACTCCAGGCTATGATACGATATACCATAATAATACACGATAGGACACGACCTGATATGCCACGTTAGGATACGATAGGGCGCAGTAGGACATGATACGATATAATATAAGTTCTATCTTCTACGTTCATGGAGAGGGAGCGTTTCAAAGAAAAAGGGGGGAAAAGACAAGTCATGCACGGTAGCCGCCCAAAAGGGGCCTTCCTAGGCACAGGTTATTTCTTGCTTTTTTTTTATTTGTCCTATGACTTCATGATATTATTAACTGCACGCTATGCTACTGCCTGTATTATTTTCCATGCCTTACATACTCGGTACACTATTCGTACTGACGTCCCTTCTTGTGGACGTTGCGTTTCATGCCGCGCAGGTCAGCAGGTAGGCGGTTCTGATCTCTAGGAGTTCCATCAGCAGTATTTGGCAGCGCTCCAGTTGTCTCGGAGCCCAGTCTTTTGGTACTACTATTTTGTGTATATATTCGGGCTCGGCTGTACGCAGCCCTTTCCATGTATATGTATGCTATGTCTAGAGGCTCGTAGACAGATGTGTATAGTTGGAAGTTTTGTATTCCAGATTACTCGCGTCTATGTATAACGTGCTAACGAAGTTTACTAGTCCAGGTTATACCTATGCTATTGATGTAAATGTTTAGTAACGAAAAAAAAATATATCTATGGTAATATGATAGATAAGGGGTGCTCGGTACAAGTATCGGGTACTCGTCACGGCCCCTAGTCGGGTCGTGACAGATGTTGAGTTCAAATAACGTACGTTGAGTTTGGACGAGGCTGATTACGATGGTTTGGGTGTGAGTTCGTTTGGAGTGTCCCAGAAGGGTACCAGTTGCGGCCCACGGGGCTGGGTCGTGACAGTCACCGCCTGTCAACTGTTCCTTATATATATATATATATATATATATATATATATATATATATATATATATATATATACATCACAACAAAGGCCACAGCGTCTCCCCCTGTAAACTGTGCCATATATATATACATCACAACAAAGGCCACAGCGTCACCCCCTGTGAACTGTGCCTTATATATATATATATACATCCCAACAAAGGCCACAGCGTCACCCCCTGTTAACCATGCCATATATATATATACATCACAACAAAGGCCACAGCGTCACCCCCTGTCAACTGTGACATATATATATACATCACAACAAAGGCCACAGCGTCACCCCCTATCAACTGTGCCTTATATATATACATCACAACAAAGGCCACAGCGTCACACTCTGTCAACTGTGCCTTATGTATATACATCACAACAAAGGCCACAACTTTACCCCTTATCGACTGTACCTTTTATATATATACATCACAACAATGGTCATAGCGTCGCCCCTGTCAATTGTGCCTTATATATATACATCACAACCAAGGCTACAGCATCACCCCCTGTTAACTGTGCCTTATATATATGCATCACAACAAAGGCCACAGCGTCACCCCTGTCAACTATGCCTTATACTTATACATCACAACAAAGGCCACAACGTTACCCCTTATCAACTGTGCCTTTTATATATATATATCACAACAAAAGTCATAGCGTCACCCCCTGTCAATTGTGCCTTATGTATATACATCACAACAAAGGCCACAGCGTCACCCCCTGTTAACTATGCCATATATATATATACATCAAAACAAAGGCCACAGCGTCACCCCCTGTCAACTGTGACATATATATATATACATCACAACAAAGGCCACAGCGTCACCCCCTTTCAACTGTGCCTTATATATATACATCACAACAAAGGCCACAGCGTCACACTCTGTCAACTGTGCCTTATATATATACATCACAACAAAGGCCACAACGTTACCCCGTATCAACTGTGCCTTTTATTTATATACATCACAACAAAGTTCATAGCGTCACCCCCTGTCAATTGTGCCTTATGTATATACATCACAACAAAGGCCACATAATCACCCCTGTTAACTGTGCCTTATATATATGCATCACAACAAAGGCCACAGCGTCACCCCCTGTCAACTGTTCCTTGTATATATATATATACATCACAACAAAGGCCACAGCATCACCCCTGTCAACTGTGCCTTATATATATACCTCACAACAAAGGCCACTGCATCACCCCTGTGAACGGTTCCTTATATATATATATATATATATATATATATATATATATATATATATATATATAATTATATACATCACAACAAAGGCCACAGCGTCACCCCCTGTCAACTGTGCCTTAGATATATACCTCACAACAAAGTCCACAGCGTCACCCCCTGTCAACTGTGCCTTTTATATATATACATCACAACAAATGTCATAGCGTCACCCCTGTCAATTGTGCCTTATATATATACATCACAACAAAGGCCAAATCATCACCCCCTGTTAACTGTGCCTTATATATATGCATCACAACAAAGGCCACAGCGTCACCCCTTGTCAACTGTTCCTTATATATATACATCACAACAAAGGCCACATGTTATGTCCCGTGTTTCGTATAAGTGGAAATCGAGAAATAATTACGACTTGTGTGTTATAAGGAAATATTTCTGATTTTGGTGAATATGACTATGTTGGTTATGGAATCATTAATGTCAAGACCTCGGGGAAGGCCGAGGGTAAATTTGGAATTTCGAAAATTAGTTTCGGGAATTACAAAATGGGACGTTTTATGAATTGGGCCAAGAAAAATACTACACAAAAATTGAGGCCCAAGACTTTAAAGTGGCCGGCCAAGAGGCAAGTCCAAGCCCATTCCTTGCAAGTCATGTGCTATGCACATGACATTAAGTGGATATATATCACTTTTATCTCTTTGAATTATCAAGTCTTACATAGCAAAACAAAAGTTGAAGAACACCACAAAAAACACCTCTCGGCCGAGAATGGAAAAAAAGAGAGAAAAAAATTTGGCAAGCTTGGTTCTAGCATTAAAAATCTTGGTTTCTACATAATTGTGAAGTGCTCAAGACGCTCTCCGTTGTAGTACAATTAGTTTGACGAAAGGGCGACGTTTGCGGCAAATCGGGATTTCAAGAAAAAGGTGAGATTTCTATGCTTTTATGTTATGGAATGGACATATATGTGTTAGTAATTGGAGTAAGGTGAGGATTATGGAATTGTGTTGTGGGTGAAGTAGCCGTGCATGTGTGAAAAGTTGTGTGTGGCCGTGTTCAATATAAGGTGGGGGAAAGAGTCGTCTAAAGTTTATTTAAATTGGTTAGTTGTATTGTAGTGATCCCTTGTGATGCAAATGAATGTTTGATGAATTGATTTGGTGTTAGAATGTTCGTCGTGACTTTTGATGTTTTGAATGAAATATGGAAAATAATGAATCTCGGGAACTTTCGTATATGGTTTGGAGTATATTTGGATGTGATTGAAAGGATCTTGAATGAGTAAATGAATATAAGGATGTGGATATAGATTTGGAATTTTGGAAGTATGAATGAAAGTTGCCAACTTAAGTAATAAAGTTGAACTTTGAACCTAGAGTGGTTTGGTTATTGTTTGTGTTGTTTGTTGATGTGTGGGCTGTTGTTATTGATATATTTTGAGCCGAGCTAAGTCTCGGGGATGTTAGATTTATAGGGGAAATGCTGCCGAAATTTCGGTAGGCAAAAATGGAGTTAAAGGCATTTTTAAGCCTAAGAATCTCAATTGGTAACTTTGACCATTTGCAGATTTTAGACGAAACGGGACTGGACTTTTGGGAGAGCATGCGACGTCTGAAAGGTATGTAAAGTCCCCTACTCCTTCATTTAGCATGTCTTAGTATCCTAGGCGAATATTGGAACTTCCGGAGCATTCCTGCTCCTCGAAACCCGATCCACAGAAAAGTTACTATTCATTCAATTCAATTGAAGCCTAAGGGCTATATTTTGGCTAGAATGCCACCATTCGTTCGAAACCTATTGAAATGTGGTCGGGTAACTTAGAAATGATTATGTATGACCCTTTGGCCTATAAATGTTCGAAAAATATGTTCGCCGCCTCAATTTGCCTCGAGGTGGGCCCGTTAACCCCGAGACGCCCTATTTGACTTATTGGGCTGTCCTTTTGAATAAAGTTTGAAATGATGCTTTCGATTTTGGAACTTCCTCCTACGAGATATATTTTGAATATTACGATGCGCTAAGTTACGTTTTGAGCCATATGCACTATTTTGGAAACGTTTTGTGAAAGGAAACCTTATATCGACTAAGTATTCGATTATTTTGTACTAAAGAACGATTTGTGAAACTATTATGTTTTGAAAGACTCTTTTGAAGTATGATTTGCATTTGTTTGCTCACGACTCCGCTCGTGCCTTATTATGATTTCGTTCACCGGTTCCCGGGCCGGTTTTGATTCGTGCGCCTTATGACAAATTCGGCCGTATGCTGTGTTACGGTTCCCGAGGCTTCGCCATAGGGCCGGGTTCCGTTTGGAGTTATGCTGTGATAAGGCTCGTGATGCGATACGCTCACCTATGATTATGTTTGTGTTCGGGGATGTACGGAGATTTGAAACCTTCTGGTGTTATGCTGTGTGTGGCGCCAGTGTCGGAGTGGCGACCACGTTCTTGAGCTTTGCATGATTTTCGCCTGCATTATGTATATGTATATGATTTGATACGGATTTTGACACTCCGGTTTGTTCTCTACTTTGTCTTTTGATTTGCTTTCAGTTTGGTTCATATATCTGTACTCCGTGCTTTACATACTCAGTACATATTTCGTACTGCCCCCCTCTCTTTGGGGGGGGGGGGGGGCTGCGTTTCATGCCCGCAGGTACAGAAGCTCGTTTGGGCGATCCTCTGGTTTAGGCTACTCATTCTGCTGTGTTGAAGCGCTCCCCTTGATCTGGAGCCTAACTTTTGGTACATACCCCCTGTTGTGTGTGCATTCTGTACATTTGACTATTTGGGTACGGCGGGGCCCTGTCTCGCCATCTGTCTTTGTTTTGAGTTCGTAGAGGCCTGTAGTCATATATGTGGGGCGAGGGTCCTATGTATGTTTGTTCGATTTTGTTTTTTTTTTGGTCTTAAAGCGGTCTGTTTGTTATGATGGCCCTAAATGGCCCTTATGCTTATATTTGCGCTTTTGACTGGCGATGGCCATTCCGCCGCTCAATTTGTATTTGATATGACACTCTGATTTGTGCGACCGCCTAAGACATATTTTGATATAACCTATGTTTGCTATGATTTTGTAAAATTCTGGATTAAGTTTGGATTTGGTATCGAATATGCGATTTGGTCTGGGTACCCAGGTAGGGTGCCAGTCGCGGCCCACGGGGCTGGGTCGTGACAAAAGTGGTATCAGAGCAGTTTGTCCTCGGAATGTCTACAGGCCGTGTCTCGTAGAGTCTTGTTTATCGATGTGTTGTGCACCACATCTATAAACAAGAAGCTACAGGGCATTTAGGATGTTACCTTCTTTGGAATCTTAGATCGTGCGATAGAGCCAGCTATAGGAAGTGAATTCCCCTTTTTTTCTCTAACCCTTGATTGCAGCTGGAGAGTGGTGTCGACGTAAGACAATGACTGCTGATATTGGAAGCTATATAATGATCTGGTAAGAAATGTTACGAAAGACGTATGCTGGGTAAGGTATTCTGAAGTACGATTAAGACTTAAAGTCAAGCAGCGAAAAGAGAAATAAATATGAAAAGTGTAGCTGGAGCAGTCGAGTTGGGCATGTGAGGTAAGCCTCGGCATATTTATATTTTTGTTTGAAATTGTTAGCCCGTGTGGCTATGAGGTGATATGATGTGATATGTATGTACGTATATGTGGTGGCCCTGTGAGGCCCGGTTGGTATTTCCTGTGTACAGGTTTTGGGATAGTAAGAAATATAGAGGAACCTCTGCCCAAATTTTTCTAGGAATACGAAAAGGGAAATGGGATATAAATTCTTAACCTTTCTTGAAGATCGATACCATTATGATAAACCTATTATGGTGGATTAAAAGATACCCTTCGTGTTATTTGTAAGGAGCATTACCTTTAGCGGGAAAATTTTATGTCAAGTAAATATATACGAGTAGTAGATTTGCAATTCATTTGGAGAGACCAGAAATATGTTTTAACCCCATTTTGTTTTAGCACAACCCATGTGAAGGGCAAAAAGTCCGACGATCAAGGTTTCTCAAACTGGAAGAATACAAAACGTATGATAAGCAGTTGAGAATTTAGCGGTTCGCTCTCGGCATAAGTATACAGATATGTATAACCGTGGGGATAATTATGTGAATTAGGCATTTGATGATTTCGCGAAGTTCGTCAGACTCTAGTCTTCTTTTGCTGATGGTTGGAAGATACCTTATAGTAACATTCTGTCAGTTTCCCTCGACTATTTGGAGATGGAATTTGTAGAATACGAATTTAGACTTGTGGGCTGTCTGAATGTACATGTGTATGCATGGAGGTAAGTGTTGAGGATTTACAAGTGACGACACGGTAATCACCAAGTCAGAAAAGTAATAGAATTCTCGTAGGCCGGGGTGGGACCCGCTACGAGGACGTTTTGAAAAGTTGTTAGGACCCCGATTTGTCTTAAATTATGTGACAAAGGTCATGAGTGGCGACCGACGAAATTATATTAGCCCTAACGCGTCAAAATGCGTGAAAGTTTCGGGGTTAAGCGTGCTCAAGCCAGAGCAATTCTGGGATGGGTGACCCCCTGGGAAGTAATGCAACATTTTTGCACAAGTATAAGTATGCTAGATGTAAATGAAAATTTGGGGTAATCTAAAGGTAAAGAGAATGTGTGGAGTAATTAGTGCCCTCACAGGAGTCACGCAGAACGAGGCGGACTAAATGGGCAAAAAGAAAAGGGTACAACACCGCTCGAGAAATTTGAACGACAGTCAGAGACGTTCGTCAGTGAGGTATGGGTAAATATGTCTGTATGTGTGTATGTGTATGTGTATGTGTATGTGTGTGTGTATGATTTTCGTTTGGTGCCGTATGGGATAAGAGCCGAGTCCCGGCAACCAAAGTTGTGATAGACGAAGGGTTTTTCTGAACCAACTACATGAAACGAAGCGGGGGCGACAATCCGAATGTTGTCAAGGGATAGAAAAGCCCCAAATTACATTATAACTTAGTTTGGAATGACGATGTCTGAAAGAGAAAATGAGTATGGAGGGTAGGAAAGATGAGAGATAAGCAGTGTGAATAAGTGGAATCTTTGAAAGAGTTGATACGCGAGATGTAAGACAATTTGTGTGACAGCTTGGCGAATAAGTTTACAAATAAAGGGAAATTTTTCATGAATCATTGGAGCCTCAATAAGAGTGATCTGATCCTAATTCGTATTCTATCTGCTATACTTTTGCATTCCCGATGATGATAAGGCTCTGTCTATTACGCCTATATGCTTCCGGCCTCGATTGTGTTCCCATTTGATAAACCTTGGTACATCTGGTTCTGAATCTGATTGTGGTTGTAATACCTCTGCATGATTAGCTCTGATCGCGAATCCGTCTGACACATCTCTGTATGTCTGACTCGAGATGCGAACTTGTCTAATATGCCTCTGTGCGTCTGATTTTGATCACGTGTTTGTCTGATCCATCTCGGTATGTTTGATTCTGATTACGACTCTGTCCGATACATTTCTGCCTGTTTGACTTTGGTCACGATTCTGTGTGATATAGTTCTGTACGTCTGATTCCGATTTCGAATCTGTCTGATCTGATTCCGTACGTCTGACCCCGGTTATGAATCTGTCTGCTAAATCTCCGGTATGTTCGTATGTGGATCTGTTTCGCCTTCTTAAGCGGCCCGTATGCTACTATGGCCAAGATGGCCCATGAGGTTGTACGTGTGTGTGCATTTGGGCGACGTATATTCCGCCACCTTTATGATTTTGATATGACTGTTCTGCACGGGCGACCGCTTAAGATAAGTGTTCGATAAGTGTTTGTGTGACGTCTGTTGTTAATTTTCAGCTCGAGCAACGTATGTTGAGTCTGAATGAGTTCGAATACGATGATCTGGTTGTGAGTACGTTTGGGGTGACAGAATACTTCCGTGTGTTTGATTCTGATTACGAATTCGTCTGATACGCCTTGGTACGTCTGACTCCGATCTCAGATTTGTCTGACATACTTTGGTACCTCTAATTTTGACTATGAGCCCGTCTGCCATAGTCTAGTATGTCTGCCTCCGATTACGAGTTCGTTCGATATGCTGCTAGGCGTCCGGTCCTAGTTCTGAATCTGTTGATGTGAAGTGTTTGGTATGATTCTGAATTTGTTGGTGTGAACTGTCTGGTATGAAGTGATTTTGAATCCGTTGCTGTGAAGTGTCCGGTATGAAGTGGGATTACGATAATGTGGTAGAGAACGCAGTAGTGTGATAAGGAATGATATTGGCTATGATGTCTGGAAAATGTTTGTCCGTTACAAGAATATAGCGTGTGGCTCTTAATGAAACAAAGACTCAGTTTGAAATCTCGCCGAAGGTGCATTATTGTACGACGACAGATTCTGTGTACCGGACGTTGCGGGCTTACGGCTTTAGATTATGGGCTTCATTGTTGGGCTGCCGCGTGCTCTACGCAGGTACGACTCTATTTGGGTTATTGTGGACAGGCTGACGAAATCAACCCATTTCCTTCCGGTCCGGATTACTTATTCGGCTGAGGACTATGCCAGATTATATATCAGAGACATAGTCAGACTTCACGGAGTCCCTGTATCTATTATTACTGACCGAGGTGCCAAGTTTTCAGCAAATTTCTGGAGGTCATTTCAGGAGGGATTAGGGACTCAGGTGAGCCTCAGTACAACTTTTCATCCTCAGGCCGATGGGCAGGCCGAGCGCGCTATTCAGACGCTCGAGGATATGTCGCGGGCCTGCGTTATTGATTTCAGGGGCAGCTGGGATGATTGTTTGCCGCTTATAGAGTTTTCCTACAATAACAGTTATCACTCCAGCACTTAGATGGCTCCGTACGAGGCCCTTTATGGCAGGAGATGTGGATCTCCTATTGGTTGGTTTGACGTCGGCGAAACTAAGTTGATTGGGCCAGACGCGATCCAGGAAGCTTATGCTGATAGACGACGTCGACCGTTAGAGTTCCAGATTGGCGAACGGGTATTCCTGAAAGTGGCGCCCATGAGAGGCGTTATGAGATTCGGTAAGAAGGGTAAATTGAGGCCGCGGTACATCGGGCCATACCAGATTGTTCGGAGGGTAGGCGCAGTCGCCTACGAGCTAGACCTGCCATCCGATTTGGAGTCCATGCACCCGGTGTTTCATGTGTCTATGCTGCGGAAGTGTATTGGTGACCCTTCCAGGATATTCCCAGTAGATGATCTTCAGGTAATGGAGCAGTTTTCTTATGACGAGCAACCTGTATCTATTCTGGACCGACAGGTAAGGAGATTGCGCACTAAAGAAGTGCCTTCTGTCAACGTTCTGTGGCGCAACAGTAACCGGGAAGAGATTACTTGGGAGGCGGAGGATGAGATGAAGAAGAGATTCCCCCATTTATTCCCTACGCCTCTTGTAATCTAAACTTTTGAATTTGTTGTATTAATGAACGGATGGACCATGTGTGCTATGAATAAAAAATGGTTTTCCCGTTACGTTTGTGAACCTTCATAAGATTTATTTAACATTCGGGGACGAATGTTCTTAAGGGGGGGAGAATGTTATGTCCCGTGTTTCGTATAAGTGGAAATCGAGAAATAATTACGACTTGTGTGTTATAAGGAAATATTTCTGATTTTGGTGAATATGACTATGTTGGTTATGGAATCATTAATGTCAAGACCTCGGGGAAGGCCGAGGGTAAATTTGGAATTTCGAAAATTAGTTTCGGGAATTACAAAATGGGACGTTTTATGAATTGGGCCAAGAAAAATACTACACAAAAATTGAGGCCCAAGACTTTAAAGTGGCCGGCCAAGAGGCAAGTCCAAGCCCATTCCTTGCAAGTCATGTGCTATGCACATGACATTAAGTGGATATATATCACTTTTATCTCTTTGAATTATCAAGTCTTACATAGCAAAACAAAAGTTGAAGAACACCACAAAAAAACACCTCTCGGCCGAGAATGGAAAAAAAGAGAGAAAAAAATTTGGCAAGCTTGGTTCTAGCATTAAAAATCTTGGTTTCTACATAATTGTGAAGTGCTCAAGACGCTCTCCGTTGTAGTACAATTAGTTTGACGAAAGGGCGACGTTTGCGGCAAATCGGGATTTCAAGAAAAAGGTGAGATTTCTATGCTTTTATGTTATGGAATGGACATATATGTGTTAGTAATTGGAGTAACGTGAGGATTATGGAATTGTGTTGTGGGTGAAGTAGCCGTGCATGTGTGAAAAGTTGTGTGTGGCCGTGTTCAATATAAGGTGGGGGAAAGAGTCGTCTAAAGTTTATTTAAATTGGTTAGTTGTATTGTAGTGATCCCTTGTGATGCAAATGAATGTTTGATGAATTGATTTGGTGTTAGAATGTTCGTCGTGACTTTTGATGTTTTGAATGAAATATGGAAAATAATGAATCTCGGGAACTTTCGTATATGGTTTGGAGTATATTTGGGATGTGATTGAAAGGATCTTGAATGAGTAAATGAATATAAGGATGTGGATATAGATTTGGAATTTTGGAAGTATGAATGAAAGTTGCCAACTTAAGTAATAAAGTTGAACTTTGAACCTAGAGTGGTTTGGTTATTGTTTGTGTTGTTTGTTGATGTGTGGGCTGTTGTTATTGATATATTTTGAGCCGAGCTAAGTCTCGGGGATGTTAGATTTATAGGGGAAATGCTGCCGAAATTTCGGTAGGCAAAAATGGAGTTAAAGGCATTTTTAAGCCTAAGAATCTCAATTGGTAACTTTGACCATTTGCAGATTTTAGACGAAACGGGACTGGACTTTTGGGAGAGCATGCGACGTCTGAAAGGTATGTAAAGTCCCCTACTCCTTCATTTGGCATGTCTTAGTATCCTAGGCGAATATTGGAACTTCCGGAGCATTCCTGCTCCTCGAAACCCGATCCACAGAAAAGTTACTATTCATTCAATTCAATTGAAGCCTAAGGGCTATATTTTGGCTAGAATGCCACCATTCGTTCGAAACCTATTGAAATGTGGTCGGGTAACTTAGAAATGATTATGTATGACCCTTTGGCCTATAAATGTTCGAAAAATATGTTCGCCGCCTCAATTTGCCTCGAGGTGGGCCCGTTAACCCCGAGACGCCCTATTTGACTTATTGGGCTGTCCTTTTGAATAAAGTTTGAAATGATGCTTTCGATTTTGGAACTTCCTCCTACGAGATATATTTTGAATATTACGATGCGCTAAGTTACGTTTTGAGCCATATGCACTATTTTGGAAACGTTTTGTGAAAGGAAACCTTATATCGACTAAGTATTCGATTATTTTGTACTAAAGAACGATTTGTGAAACTATTATGTTTTGAAAGACTCTTTTGAAGTATGATTTGCATTTGTTTGCTCACGACTCCGCTCGTGCCTTATTATGATTTCGTTCACCGGTTCCCGGGCCGGTTTTGATTCGTGCGCCTTATGACAAATTCGGCCGTATGCTGTGTTACGGTTCCCGAGGCTTCGCCATAGGGCCGGGTTCCGTTTGGAGTTATGCTGTGATAAGGCTCGTGATGTGATACGCTCACCTATGATTATGTTTGTGTTCGGGGATGTACGGAGATTTGAAACCTTCTGGTGTTATGCTGTGTGTGGCGCCAGTGTCGGAGTGGCGACCACGTTCTTGAGCTTTGCATGATTTTCGCCTGCATTATGTATATGTATATGATTTGATACGGATTTTGACACTCCGGTTTGTTCTCTACTTTGTCTTTTGATTTGCTTTCAGTTTGGTTCATATATCTGTACTCCGTGCTTTACATACTCAGTACATATTTCGTACTGCCCCCCTCTCTTTGGGGGGGGGGGGGGCTGCGTTTCATGCCCGCAGGTACAGAAGCTCGTTTGGGAGATCCTCCGGTTTAGGCTACTCATTCTGCTGTGTTGAAGCGCTCCCCTTGATCTGGAGCCTAACTTTTGGTACATACCCCCTATTGTGTGTGCATTCTGTACATTTGACTATTTGGGTACGGCGGGGCCCTGTCTCGCCATCTGTCTTTGTTTTGAGTTCGTAGAGGCCTGTAGTCATATATGTGGGGCGAGGGTCCTATGTATGTTTGTTCGATTTTGTTTTTTTTTTGGTCTTAAAGCGGTCTGTTTGTTATGATGGCCCTAAATGGCCCTTATGCTTATATTTGCGCTTTTGACTGGCGATGGCCATTCCGCCGCTCAGTTTGTATTTGCTATGACACTCTGATTTGTGCGACCGCCTAAGACATATTTTGATATAACCTATGTTTGCTATGATTTTGTAAAATTCTGGAATAAGTTTGGATTTGGTATCGAATATGCGATTTGGTCTGGGTACCCAGGTAGGGTGCCAGTCGCGGCCCACGGGGCTGGGTCGTGACACCACAGCGTCACCCGTTGTCAACTATGCTTTATATATATACATCACAACAAAGGCCACAGCGTCACACTCTTTCAACTGTGCCTTATATATATACATCACAACAAAGGCCACAGCGTCACCCCCTGTCAACTGTGCCTTATATATATACATCACAACAAAGGCCACAACGTCACCCCCTGTCAACTATGCCTTATATATATACATCACAACAAAGGCCACATCGTTACCACTTATCAACTGTGCCTTTTATATATATACATCACAACAAAGGTCATAGCGTCGCCCCTCTCAATTGTGCCTTATATATATACATCACAACAAAGGCCACAGCGTCACCCCCCTGTGAACTATGCCTTATATATATATATACATCACAACAAAGGCCACAGCGTCACCCCCTGTTAACTATGCCATATATATATATATACATCACAACAAAGGTCATAGCGTCGCCCCTCTCAATTGTGCCTTATATATATACATCACAACAAAGGCCACAGCGTCACCCCCTGTGAACTATGCCTTATATATATATATACATCACAACAAAGGCCACAGCGTCACCCCCTGTTAACTATGCCATATATATATATATACATCACAACAAAGGCCACAGCGTCACCCCCTGTCAACTGTGACATATATATATATACATCACAACAAAGGCCACAGCGTCACCCCCTATCAACTGTGCCTTATATATATACATCACAACAAAGGCCACAGCGTCACACTCTGTCAACTGTGCCTTATATATATACATCACAACAAAGGCCACAACGTTACCCCGTATCAACTGTGCCTTTTATATATATACATCACAACAACGTTCATAGCGTCACCCCCTGTCAATTGTGCCTTATGTATATACATCACAACAAAGGCCACAGCATCACCCCCTGTCAACTGTGCCTTATATATATACCTCACAACAAAGGCCACTGCATCACCCCTGTGAACGGTTCCTTATATATATATATATATATATATATAATTATATACATCACAACAAAGGCCACAGCGTCACCCCCTGTCAACTGTGCCTTAGATATATACCTCACAACAAAGGCCACAGCGTCACCCCCTGTCAACTGTGCGTTTTATATATATACATCACAACAAATGTCATAGCGTCACCCCTGTCAATTGTGCCTTATATATATACATCACAGCAAAGGCCACATCATCACCCCCTGTTAACTGTGCCTTATATATATGCATCACAACAAAGGCCACAGCGTCACCCCCTGTCAACTGTTCCTTATATATATACATCACAACAAAGGCCACAGCGTCACCCCCTGTCAACTATGCTTTATATATATACATCACAACAAAGGCCACAGCGTCACACTCTTTCAACTGTGCCTTATATATATACATCACAACAAAGGCCACAGCGTCACCCCCTGTCAACTGTGCCTTATATATATACATCACAACAAAGGCCACAGCGTCACCCCCTGTCAACTATGCCTTATATATATACATCACAACAAAGGCCACAACGTTACCACTTATCAACTGTGCCTTTTATATATATACATCACAACAAAGGTCATAGCGTCGCCCCTCTCAATTGTGCCTTATATATATACATCACAACAAAGGCCACAGCGTCACCCCCTGTCAACTATGCCTTATATATATACATCACAACAAAGTCCACAACGTTACCCCTTATCGACTGTGCCTTTTATATATATACATCACAACAATGGTCATAGCGTCGCCCTGTCAATTGTGCCTTATATATATACATTACAACAAAGGCCACAGCATCACCCTCTGTTAACTGTGTCTTATATATATGCATCACAACAAAGGCCACAGCGTCACCCCTGTCAACTATGCTTTATACTTATACATCACAACAAAGGCCATAACGTTACCCCTTATCAACTGTGCCTTATATATATATATCACAACAAAAGTCACAGTGTCACCCCCTGTCAACTGTTCCTTATATATATATATATATATATATATACATCACAACAAAGGCCACAGCGTCTCCCCCTGTAAACTGTGCCATATATATATACCTCACAACAAAGGCCACAGCGTCACCCCCTGTGAACTGTGCCTTATATATATATATATACATCCCAACAAAGGCCACAGCGTCACCCCCTGTTAACCATGCCATATATATATATACATCACAACAAAGGCCACAGCGTCACCCCCTGTCAACTGTGACATATATATATACATCACAACAAAGGCCACAGCGTCACCCCCTGTCAGTTGTGCCTTATATATATACATCACAACAAAGGCCACAGCGTCACCCCCTGTCAAGTATGCCTTATATATATACATCACAACAAAGGCCACATCGTTACCACTTATCAACTGTGCCTTTTATATATATACATCACAACAAAGGTCATAGCGTCGCCCCTCTCAATTGTGCCTTATATATATACATCACAACAAAGGCCACAGCGTCACCCCCTGTGAACTATGCCTTATATATATATATACATCACAACAAAGGCCACAGCGTCACCCCCTGTTAACTATGCCATATATATATATATACATCACAACAAAGGTCATAGCGTCGCCCCTCTCAATTGTGCCTTATATATATACATCACAACAAAGGCCACAGCGTCACCCCCTGTGAACTATGCCTTATATATATATATACATCACAACAAAGGCCACAGCGTCACCCCCTGTTAACTATGCCATATATATATATATACATCACAACAAAGGCCACAGCGTCACCCCCTGTCAACTGTGACATATATATATATACATCACAACAAAGGCCACAGCGTCACCCCCTATCAACTGTGCCTTATATATATACATCACAACAAAGGCCACAGCGTCACACTCTGTCAACTGTGCCTTATATATATACATCACAACAAAGGCCACAACGTTACCCCGTATCAACTGTGCCTTTTATATATATACATCACAACAACGTTCATAGCGTCACCCCCTGTCAATTGTGCCTTATGTATATACATCACAACAAAGGCCACAGCATCACCCCTGTCAACTGTGCCTTATATATATACCTCACAACAAAGGCCACTGCATCACCCGTGTGAACGGTTCCTTATATATATATATATATATATATATAATTATATACATCACAACAAAGGCCACAGCGTCACCCCCTGTCAACTGTGCCTTAGATATATACCTCACAACAAAGGCCACAGCGTCACCCCCTGTCAACTGTGCGTTTTATATATATACATCACAACAAATGTCATAGCGTCACCCCTGTCAATTGTGCCTTATATATATACATCACAGCAAAGGCCACATCATCACCCCCTGTTAACTGTGCCTTATATATATGCATCACAACAAAGGCCACAGCGTCACCCCCTGTCAACTGTTCCTTATATATATACATCACAACAAAGGCCACAGCGTCACCCCCTGTCAACTATGCTTTATATATATACATCACAACAAAGGCCACAGCGTCACACTCTTTCAACTGTGCCTTATATATATACATCACAACAAAGGCCACAGCGTCACCCCCTGTCAACTGTGCCTTATATATATACATCACAACAAAGGCCACAGCGTCACCCCCTGTCAACTATGCCTTATATATATACATCACAACAAAGGCCACAACGTTACCACTTATCAACTGTGCCTTTTATATATATACATCAAGACAAAGGTCATAGCGTCGCCCCTCTCAATTGTGCCTTATATATATACATCACAACAAAGGCCACAGCGTCACCCCCTGTCAACTATGCCTTATATATATACATCACAACAAAGTCCACAACGTTACCCCTTATCGACTGTGCCTTTTATATATATACATCACAACAATGGTCATAGCGTCGCCCTGTCAATTGTGCCTTATATATATACATTACAACAAAGGCCACAGCATCACCCTCTGTTAACTGTGTCTTATATATATGCATCACAACAAAGGCCACAGCGTCACCCCTGTCAACTATGCTTTATACTTATACATCACAACAAAGGCCATAACGTTACCCCTTATCAACTGTGCCTTTTATATATATATATATCACAACAAAAGTCATAGCGTCACCCCCTGTGAATTGTGCCTTATATATATATATCACAACAAAAGTCACAGTGTCACCCCCTGTCAACTATTCCTTATATATATATATATATATATATATACACATCACAACAAAGGCCACAGCGTCTCCCCCTGTAAACTGTGCCATATATATATACCTCACAACAAAGGCCACAGCGTCACCCCCTGTGAACTGTGCCTTATATATATATATATACATCCCAACAAAGGCCACAGCGTCACCCCCTGTTAACCATGCCATATATATATATACATCACAATAAAGGCCACAGCGTCACCCCCTGTCAACTGTGACATATATATATACATCACAACAAAGGCCACAGCGTCACCCCCTCTCAACTGTGCCTTATATATATACATCACAACAAAGGCCACAGCGTCACACACTGTCAACTGTGCCTTATGTATATACATCACAACAAAGGCCACAACTTTACCCCTTATCGACTGTACCTTTTATATATATACATCACAACAATGGTCATAGCGTCGCCCCTGTCAATTGTGCCTTATATATATACATCACAACCAAGGCTACAGCATCACCCCCTGTTAACTGTGCCTTATATATATGCATCACAACAAAGGCCACAGCGTCACCCCTGTCAACTATGCCTTATACTTATACATCACAACAAAGGCCACAACGTTACCCCTTATCAACTGTGCCTTTTATATATATATATCACAACAAAAGTCATAGCGTCACCCCCTGTCAATTGTGCCTTATGTATATACATCACAACAAAAGCCACAGCGTCACCCCCTGTTAACTATGCCATATATATATATACATCAAAACAAAGGCCACAGCGTCACCCCCTGTCAACTGTGACATATATATATATACATCACAACAAAGGCCACAGCGTCACCCCCTTTCAACTGTGCCTTATATATATACATCACAACAAAGGCCACAGCGTCACACTCTGACAACTGTGCCTTATATATATACATCACAACAAAGGCCACAACGTTACCCCGTATCAACTGTGCCTTTTATATATATACATCACAACAAAGTTCATAGCGTCACCCCCTGTCAATTGTGCCTTATGTATATACATCACAACTAAGGCCACATAATCACCCCTGTTAACTGTGCCTTATATATATGCATCACAACAAAGGCCACAGCGTCACCCCCTGTCAACTGTTCCTTGTATATATATATATACATCACAACAAAGGCCACAGCATCACCCCTGTCAACTGTGCCTTATATATATACCTCACAACAAAGGCCACTGCATCACCCCTGTGAACGGTTCCTTATATATATATATATATATATATATATAATTATATACATCACAACAAAGGCCACAGCGTCACCCCCTGTCAACTGTGCCTTAGATATATACCTCACAACAAAGTCCACAGCGTCACCCCCTGTCAACTGTGCCTTTTATATATATACATCACAACAAATGTCATAGCGTCACCCCTGTCAATTGTGCCTTATATATATACATCACAACAAAGGCCACATCATCACCCCCTGTTAACTGTGCCTTATATATATGCATCACAACAAAGGCCACAACGTCACCCCTTGTCAACTGTTCCTTATATATATACATCACAACAAAGGCCACAGCATCACCCCCTGTCAATTATGCTTTATATATATACATCACAACAAAGGCCACAGCGTCACACTCTTTCAACTGTGCCTTATATATATACATCACAACAAAGGCCACAGCGTCACCCCTTGTCAACTGTGCCTTATATATATACATCACAACAAAGGCCACAGCGTCACCCCCCTGTCAACTATGCCTTATATATATACATCACAACAAAGGCCACATCGTTACCACTTATCAACTGTGCCTTTTATATATATACATCACAACAAAGGTCATAGCGTCGCCCCTCTCAATTGTGCCTTATATATATACATCACAACAAAGGCCACAGCGTCACCCCCTGTCAACTATGCCTTATATATATACATCACAACAAAGTCCACAACGTTACCCCTTATCGACTGTGCCTTATATATATATACATCACAACAATGGTCATAGCGTCGCCCTGTCAATTGTGCCTTATATATATACATTACAACAAAGGCCACAGCATCACCCCCTGTTAACTGTGTCTTATATATATGCATCACAACAAAGGCCACAGCGTCACCCCTGTCAACTATGCTTTATACTTATACATCACAACAAAGGCCACAACGTTACCCCTTATCAACTGTGCCTTATATATATATATATATATATATATATATATATATATATATATATATATATATATATATCACAACAAAAGTCATAGCGTCACCCCCTGTGAATTGTGCCTTATGTATATACATCACAACAAAGGCCACAGTATCACCCCCTTTAAATTGTGCCTTATATATATGCATCACAACAAAGGCCACAGCGTCACCCCCTGTCAACTGTTCCTTATATATGTATATATATATATACATCACCACAAAGGCCACAGCGTCACCCCCTGTCAACTGTGCCATATATATATACCTCAAAACAAAGGCCACAGCGTCACCCCCTGTGAACTGTGCCTTATATATATATATATATACATCCCAACAAAGGCCACAGCGTCACCCCCTATTAACCAAGCCATATATATATATACATCACAACAAAGGCCACAGCGTCACCCCCTGTCAACTGTGACATATATATATACATCACAACAAAGGCCACAGCGTCACCCCCTATCAACTGTGCCTTATATATATACATCACAACAAAGGCCACAGCGTCACACTCTGTCAACTGTGCCTTATGTATATACATCACAACAAAGGCCACAACTTTACCCCTTATCGACTGTACCTTTTATATATATACATCACAACAATGGTCATAGCGTCGCCCCTGTCAATTGTCCCTTATATATATACATCACAACCAAGGCTACAGCATCACCCCCTGTTAACTGTGCCTTATATATATGCATCACAACAAAGGCCACAGCGTCACCCCTGTCAACTATGCCTTATACTTATACATCACAACAAAGGCCACAACGTTACCCCTTATCAACTGTGCCTTTTATATATATATATCACAACAAAAGATATAGCGTCACCCCCTGTCAATTGTGCCTTATGTATATACATCACAACAAAGGCCACAGCGTCACCCCCTGTTAACTATGCCATATATATATATACATCAAAACAAAGGCCACAGCGTCACCCCCTGTCAACTGTGACATATATATATATATACATCACAACAAAGGCCACAGCGTCACCCCCTTTCAACTGTGCCTTATATATATACATCACAACAAAGGCCACAGCGTCACACTCTGTCAACTGTGCCTTATATATATACATCACAACAAAGGCCACAACGTTACCCCGTATCAACTGTGCCTTTTATATATATACATCACAACAAAGTTCATAGCGTCACCCCCTGTCAATTGTGCCTTATGTATATACATCACAACTAAGGCCACATAATCACCCCTGTTAACTGTGCCTTATATATATGCATCACAACAAAGGCCACAGCGTCACCCCCTGTCAACTGTTCCTTGTATATATATATATACATCACAACAAAGGCCACAGCATCACCCCTGTCAACTGTGCCTTATATATATACCTCACAACAAAGGCCACTGCATCACCCCTGTGAACGGTTCCTTATATATATATATATATATATATATATATAATTATATACATCACAACAAAGGCCACAGCGTCACCCCCTGTCAACTGTGCCTTAGATATATACCTCACAACAAAGTCCACAGCGTCACCCCCTGTCAACTGTGCCTTTTATATATATACATCACAACAAATGTCATAGCGTCACCCCTGTCAATTGTGCCTTATATATATACATCACAACAAAGGCCACATCATCACCCCCTGTTAACTGTGCCTTATATATATGCATCACAACAAAGGCCACAGCGTCACCCCTTGTCAACTGTTCCTTATATATATACATCACAACAAAGGCCACAGCGTCACCCCCTGTCAATTATGCTTTATATATATACATCACAACAAAGGCCACAGCGTCACACTCTTTCAACTGTGCCTTATATATATACATCACAACAAAGGCCACAGCGTCACCCCTTGTCAACTGTGCCTTATATATATACATCACAACAAAGGCCACAGCGTCACCCCCTGTCAACTATGCCTTATATATATACATCACAACAAAGGCCACATCGTTACCACTTATCAACTGTGCCTTTTATATATATACATCACAACAAAGGTCATAGCGTCGCCCCTCTCAATTGTGCCTTATATATATACATCACAACAAAGGCCACAGCGTCACCCCCTGTCAACTATGCCTTATATATATACATCACAACAAAGTCCACAACGTTACCCCTTATCGACTGTGCCTTATATATATATACATCACAACAATGGTCATAGCGTCGCCCTGTCAATTGTGCCTTATATATATACATTACAACAAAGGCCACAGCATCACCCCCTGTTAACTGTGTCTTATATATATGCATCACAACAAAGGCCACAGCGTCACCCCTGTCAACTATGCTTTATACTTATACATCACAACAAAGGCCACAACGTTACCCCTTATCAACTGTGCCTTATATATATATATATATATATATATATATATATATATATATATCACAACAAAAGTCATAGCGTCACCCCCTGTGAATTGTGCCTTATGTATATACATCACAACAAAGGCCACAGTATCACCCCCTTTAAATTGTGCCTTATATATATGCATCACAACAAAGGCCACAGCGTCACCCCCTGTCAACTGTTCCTTATATATGTATATATATATATACATCACCACAAAGGCCACAGCGTCACCCCCTGTCAACTGTGCCATATATATATACCTCAAAACAAAGGCCACAGCGTCACCCCCTGTGAACTGTGCCTTATATATATATATATACATCCCAACAAAGGCCACAGCGTCACCCCCTATTAACCAAGCCATATATATATATATACATCACAACAAAGGCCACAGCGTCACCCCCTGTCAACTGTGACATATATATATACATCACAACAAAGGCCACAGCGTCACCCCCTATCTACTGTGCCTTATATATATACATCACAACAAAGGCCACAGCGTCACACTCTGTCAACTGTGCCTTATGTATATACATCACAACAAAGGCCACAACTTTACCCCTTATCGACTGTACCTTTTATATATATACATCACAACAATGGTCATAGCGTCGCCCCTGTCAATTGTCCCTTATATATATACATCACAACCAAGGCTACAGCATCACCCCCTGTTAACTGTGCCTTATATATATGCATCACAACAAAGGCCACAGCGTCACCCCTGTCAACTATGCCTTATACTTATACATCACAACAAAGGCCACAACGTTACCCCTTATCAACTGTGCCTTTTATATATATATATCACAACAAAAGTCATAGCGTCACCCCCTGTCAATTGTGCCTTATGTATATACATCACAACAAAGGCCACAGCGTCACCCCCTGTTAACTATGCCATATATATATATACATCAAAACAAAGGCCACAGCGTCACCCCCTGTCAACTGTGACATATATATATATATACATCACAACAAAGGCCACAGCGTCACCCCCTTTCAACTGTGCCTTATATATATACATCACAACAAAGGCCACAGCGTCACACTCTGTCAACTGTGCCTTATATATAAACATCACAACAAAGGCCACAACGTTACCCCGTATCAACTGTGCCTTTTATATATATACATCACAACAAAGTTCATAGCGTCACCCCCTGTCAATTGTGCCTTATGTATATACATCACAACAAAGGCCACATAATCACCCCTGTTAACTGTGCCTTATATATATGCATCACAACAAAGGCCACAGCGTCACCCCCTGTCAACTGTTCGTTGTATATATATATATACATCACAACAAAGGCCACAGCATCACCCCTGTCAACTGTGCCTTATATATATACCTCACAACAAAGGCCACTGCATCACCCCTGTGAACGGTTCCTTATATATATATATATATATATATATATATATATAATTATATACATCACAACAAAGGCCACAGCGTCACCCCCTGTCAACTGTGCCTTAGATATATACCTCACAACAAAGTCCACAACGTCACCCTCTGTCAACTGTGCCTTTTATATATATACATCACAACAAATGTCATAGCGTCACCCCTGTCAATTGTGCCTTATATATATACATCACAACAAAGGCCACATCATCACCCCCTGTTAACTGTGCCTTATATATATGCATCACAACAAAGGCCACAGCGTCACCCCTTGTCAACTGTTCCTTATATATATACATCACAACAAAGGCCACAGCGTCACCCCCTGTCAACTATGCTTTATATATATACATCACAACAAAGGCCACAGCGTCACACTCTTTCAACTGTGCCTTATATATATACATCACAACAAAGGCCACAGCGTCACCCCCTGTCAACTGTGCCTTATATATATACATCACAACAAAGGCCACAGCGTCACCCCCTGTCAACTATGCCTTATATATATACATCACAACAAAGGCCACATCGTTACCACTTATCAACTGTGCCTTTTATATATATACATCACAACAAAGGTCATAGCGTCGCCCCTCTCAATTGTGCCTTATATATATACATCACAACAAAGGCCACAGCGCCACCCCCTGTCAACTATGCCTTATATATATACATCACAACAAAGTCCACAACGTTACCCCTTATCGACTGTGCCTTATATATATATACATCACAACAATGGTCATAGCGTCGCCCTGTCAATTGTGCCTTATATATATACATTACAACAAAGGCCACAGCATCACCCCCTGTTAACTGTGTCTTATATATATGCATCACAACAAAGGCCACAGCGTCACCCCTGTCAACTATGCTTTATACTTATACATCACAACAAAGGCCACAACGTTACCCCTTATCAACTGTGCCTTATATATATATATATATATATATATATATATATATATATATATATATATATATATATATATATATATATATATCACAACAAAAGTCATAGCGTCACCCCCTGTGAATTGTGCCTTATGTATATACATCACAACAAAGGCCACAGTATCACCCCCTTTAAATTGTGCCTTATATATATGCATCACAACAAAGGCCACAGCGTCACCCCCTGTCAACTGTTCCTTATATATGTATATATTTATATACATCACAACAAAGGCCACAGCGTCACCCCCTGTCAACCGTGCCATATATATATACCTCACAACAAAGGCCACAGCGTCACCCCCTGTGAACTTTGCCTTATATATATATATATATACATCCCAACAAAGGCCACAGCGTCACCCCCTATTAACCAAGCCATATATATATATACATCACAACAAAGGCCACAGCGTCACCCCCTGTCAACTGTGACATATATATATACATCACAACAAAGGCCACAGCGTCAACCCCTATCAACTGTGCCTTATATATATACATCACAACAAAGGCCACAGCGTCACACTCTGTCAACTGTGCCTTATGTATATACATCACAACAAAGGCCACAACTTTACCCCTTATCGACTGTACCTTTTATATATATACATCACAACAATGGTCATAGCGTCGCCCCTGTCAATTGTGCCTTATATATATACATCACAACCAAGGCTACAGCATCACCCCCTGTTAACTGTGCCTTATATATATGCATCACAACAAAGGCCACAGCGTCACCCCTGTCAACTATGCCTTATACTTATACATCACAACAAAGGCCACAACGTTACCCCTTATCAACTGTGCCTTTTATATATATATATCACAACAAAAGTCATAGCGTCACCCCCTGTCAATTGTGCCTTATGTATATACATCACAACAAAGGCCACAGCGTCACCCCCTGTTAACTATGCCATATATATGTATACATCAAAACAAAGGCCACAGCGTCACCCCCTGTCAACTGTGACATATATATATATATACATCACAACAAAGGCCACAGCGTCACCCCCTTTCAACTGTGCCTTATATATATACATCACAACAAAGGCCACAGCGTCACACTCTGTCAACTGTGCCTTATATATAAACATCACAACAAAGGCCACAACGTTACCCCGTATCAACTGTTCCTTTTATATATATACATCACAACAAAGTTCATAGCGTCACCCCCTGTCAATTGTGCCTTATGTATATACATCACAACAAAGGCCACATAATCACCCCTGTTAACTGTGCCTTATATATATGCATCACAACAAAGGCCACAGCGTCACCCCCTGTCAACTGTTCCTTGTATATATATATATACATCACAACAAAGGCCACAGCATCACCCCTGTCAACTGTGCCTTATATATATACCTCACAACAAAGGCCACTGCGTCACCCTCTGTCAACTGTGCCTTTTATATATATACATCACAACAAATGTCATAGCGTCACCCCTGTCAATTGTGCCTTATATATATACCTCACAACAAAGGCCACTGCATCACCCCTGTGAACGGTTCCTTATATATATATATATATATATATATATATAATTATATACATCACAACAAAGGCCACAGCGTCACCCCCTGTCAACTGTGCCTTAGATATATGCCTCACAACAAAGTCCACAGCGTCACCCTCTGTCAACTGTGCCTTTTATATATATACATCACAACAAATGTCATAGCGTCACCCCTGTCAATTGTGCCTTATATATATACATCACAACAAAGGCCACATCATCACCCCCTGTTAACTGTGCCTTATATATATGCATCACAACAAAGGCCACAGCGTCACCCCTTGTCAACTGTTCCTTATATATATACATCACAACAAAGGCCACAGCGTCACCCCCTGTCAACTATGCTTTATATATATACATCACAACAAAGGCCACATCGTCACACTCTTTCAACTGTGCCTTATATATATACATCACAACAAAGGCCACAGCGTCACCCCCTGTCAACTGTGCCTTATATATATACATCACAACAAAGGCCACAGCGTCACCCCCTGTCAACTATGCCTTATATATATACATCACAACAAAGGCCACATCGTTACCACTTATCAACTGTGCCTTTTATATATATACATCACAACAAAGGTCATAGCGTCGCCCCTCTCAATTGTGCCTTATATATATACATCACAACAAAGGCCACAGCGTCACCCCCTGTCAACTATGCCTTATATATATACATCACAACAAAGTCCGCAACGTTACCCCTTATCGACTGTGCCTTATATATATATACATCACAACAATGGTCATAGCGTCGCCCTGTCAATTGTGCCTTATATATATACATTACAACAAAGGCCACAGCATCACCCCCTGTTAACTGTGTCTTAAATATATGCATCACAACAAAGGCCACAGCGTCACCCCTGTCAACTATGCTTTATACTTATACATCACAACAAAGGCCACAACGTTACCCCTTATCAACTTTTGTTGTGATATATATATATATATATATATATATATATATATATATATATATATATCACAACAAAAGTCATAGCGTCACCCCCTGTGAATTGTGCCTTATGTATATACATCACAACAAAGGCCACAGTATCACCCCCTGTAAATTGTGCCTTATATATATGCATCACAACAAAGGCCACAGCGTCACCCCCTGTCAACTGTTCCTTATATATGTATATATATATACATCACAACAAAGGCCACAGCGTCACCCCCTATCAACTGTGCCATATATATATACCTCACAACAAAGGCCACAGCGTCACCCCCTGTGAACTGTGCCTTATATATATATATATACATCCCAACAAAGGTCACAGCGTCACCCCCTGCTAACTATGCCATATATATATATACATCACAACAAAGGCCACAGCGTCACCCCCTGTCAACTGTGACATATATATATACATCACAACAAAGGCCACAGCGTCACCCCCTATCAACTGTGCCTTATATATATACATCACAACAAAGGCCACAGCGTCACACTCTGTCAACTGTGCCTTATGTATATACATCACAACAAAGGCCACAACGTTACCCCTTATCGACTGTGCCTTTTATATATATATATCACAACAAAAGTCATAGCGTCACCCCCTGTCAATTGTGCCTTATATATATACATCACAACAAAGGCTACAGCATCACCCCCTGTTAACTGTGCCTTATATATATGTATCACAACAAAGGCCACAGCGTCACCCCTGTCAACTATGCCTAATACTTATACATCACAACAAAGGCCACAACGTTACCCCTTATCAACTGTGCCTTTTATATATATATATCACAACAAAAGTCATAGCGTCACCCCCTGTCAATTGTGCCTTATGTATATACATCACAACAAAGGCCACAGCGTCACCCCCTGTTAACTATGCCATATATATATATACATCACAACAAAGGCCACAACGTCACCCCCTGTCAACTGTGACATATATATATATACATCACAACAAAGGCCACAGCGTCACCCTCTTTCAACTGTGCCTTATATATATACATCACAACAAAGGCCACAGCGTCACACTCTGTCAACTGTGCCTTATATATATACATCACAACAAAGGCCACAACGTTACCCCGTATCAACTGTTCCTTTTATATATATACATCACAACAAAGTTCATCGCGTCACCCCCTGTCAATTGTGCCTTATGTATATACATCACAACAAAGGCCACAACATCACCCCCTGTTAACTGTGCCTTATATATATGCATCACAACAAAGGCCACAGCGTCACCCCCTGTCAACTGTTCCTTGTATATATGTATATACATCACAACAAAGGCCACAGCATCACCCTCTGTCAACTGTGCCTTATATATACCTCACAACAAAGGCCACTGCATCACCCCTGTGAACGGTTCCTTATATATATATATATATATATATATATATATATATATATATATATAATTATATACATCACAACAAAGGCCACAGCGTCACCCCCTGTCAACTGTGCCTTTGATATATACCTCACAACAAAGGCCACAGCGTCACCCCCTGTCAACTGTGCCTTTTATATATATACATCACAACAAATGTCATAGCGTCACCCCTGTCAATTGTGCCTTATATATATACATCACAACAAAGGCCACATCATCACCCCCTGTTAACTGTGCCTTATATATATGCATCACAACAAAGGCCACAGCGTCACCCCCTGTCAACTGTTCCTTATATATATACATCACAACAAAGGCCACAGCGTCACCCCCTGTCAACTATGCTTTATATATATACATCACAACAAAGGCCACAGCGTCACACTCTTTCAACTGTGCCTTATATATATACATCACAACAAAGGCCACAGCGTCACCCCCTGTCAACTGTGCCTTATATATATACCTCACAACAAAGGCCACAGCGTCACCCCCTGTCAACTATGCCTTATATATATACATCACAACAAAGGCCACAACGTTACCACTTATCAACTGTGCCTTTTATATATATACATCACAACAAAGGTCATAGCGTCGCCCCTCTCAATTGTGCCTTATATATATACATCACAACAAAGGCCACAGCGTCACCCCCTGTCAACTATGCCTTATATATATACATCACAACAAAGTCCACAACGTTACCCCTTATCGACTGTGCCTTTTATATATATACATCACAACAATGGTCATAGCGTCGCCCTGTCAATTGTGCCTTATATATATACATTACAACAAAGGCCACAGCATCACCCCCTGTTAACTGTGTCTTATATATATGCATCACAACAAAGGCCACAGCGTCACCCCTGTCAACTATGCTTTATACTTATACATCACAACAAAGGCCACAACGTTACCCCTTATCAACTGTGCCTTTTATATATATATATATATCACAACAAAAGTCATAGCGTCACCCCTTGTGAATTGTGCCTTATGTATATACATCACAACAAAGGCCACAGTATCACCCCCTGTAAACTGTGCCTTATATATATGCATCACAACAAAGGCCACAGCGTCACCCCCTGTCAACTGTTCCTTATATATGTATATATATATATACATCACAACAAAGGCCACAGCGTCACCCCCTGTCAACTGTGCCATATATATATACCTCACAACAAAGGCCACAGCGTCACCCCCTGTGAACTGTGCCTTATATATATATATATATACATCCCAACAAAGGCCACAGCGTCACCCCCTGTTAACTATGCCATATATATATATACATCACAACAAAGGCCACAGCGTCACCCCCTGTCAACTGTGACATATATATATACATCACAACAAAGGCCACAGCGTCACCCCCTATCAACTGTGCCTTATGTATATACATCACAACAAAGGCCACAGCTTCACCCCCTGTTAACTATGCCATATATATATATACATCACAACAAAGGCCACAGCGTCACCCCCTGTCAACTGTGACATATATATATATACATCACAACAAAGGCCACAGCGTCACCCCTGTCAACTATGCTTTATACTTATACATCACAACAACGGCCACAACGTTACCCCTTATCAACTGTGCCTTTTATATATATATATATATATATATATATATATCACAACAAAAGTCATAGCGTCACCCCCTGTGAACTGTGCCTTATATATATGCATCACAACAAAGGCCACAGCGTCACCCCCTGTCAACTGTTCCTTATATATGTATATATATATACATCACGACAAAGGCCACAGCGTCACCCCCTGTCAACTGTGCCATATATATATACCTCACAACAAAGGCCACAGCGTCACCCCCTGTGAACTGTGCCTTATATATATATATATATATATCCCAACAAAGGCCACAGCGTCACCCCCTGTTAACTATGCCATATATATATATACATCACAACAAAGGCCACAGCGTCACCCCCTGTCAACTGTGACATATATATATACATCACAACAAAGGCCACAGCGTCACCCCCTATCAACTGTGCCTTATATATATACATCACAACAAAGGCCACAGCGTCACACTCTGTCAACTGTGCCTTATGTATATACATCACAACAAAGGCCACAACGTTACCCCTTATCGACTGTGCCTTTTATATATATACATCACAACAATGGTCATAGCGTCGCCCCTATCAATTGTGCCTTATATATATACATCACAACAAAGGCTACAGCATCACACCCTGTTAACTGTGCCTTATATATATGTATCACAACAAAGGCCACAGCGTCACCCCTGTCAACTATGCCTTATACTTATACATCACAACAAAGGCCACAACGTTACCCCTTATCAACTGTGCCTTTTATATATATATATATCACAACAAAAGTCATAGCGTCACCCCCTGTCAATTGTGCCTTATGTATATACATCACAACAAAGGCCACAGCTTCACCCCCTGTTAACTATGCCATATATATATATACATCACAACAAAGGCCACAGCGTCACCCCCTGTCAACTATGACATATATATATATACATCACAACAAAGGCCACAGCGTCACCCCCTTTCAACTGTGCCTTATATATATACATCACAACAAAGGCCACAGCGTCAAACTCTCTCGACTGTGCTGTCACGACCCAACCCCGTAGGCCGTGACTAGTGCCCGATCTGGGCACCCGAACCCATCTATTAAATATTATCTCAAATTCTATCAACTCATTCTAGTATATGGCGGAAGCCGACAAGGCTTTATTTCAAATTTAGGTAATTTCCAGAAAAATTTCGGCAGAGTTTCCTTTGTTTTACGGACTATCCAATATACCCTGCACGCAGAAAATACCAACGAAAGCCACACAGGGCTAACCAAGCAATATATAAACATATGCGGACCGGCCGCCTCGGCGTATAGGGTCGCCCAAACAACATATGCGGACCGGCCGCCTCGGCGTATGGGATCGCCCAAACGACATGTACATACATTCATACAGAAAGACCCTAACCCACAAACATGTCCACAGACCTCTAAACAGACCGACAGAATCATATGACGGGACAGGGCCCCGCCGTACCCATGAACGAATATATACAAATGCACTAATAAATATATATACCAAAAGTATAAGCTCCGGAAAGAGAGGAGCACTCCGAATAGCAGAAAGGGTGTCCTAAACAGGTGGATCACCAGGCTGTGCGTCTGTACCTGCGGGCATGAAACGCAGCCCCCGGAGAAGGGGGTCAGTACGAAATATGTACTGAGTATGCAAAGCAGAAGGTACAGAAATAAATCTGAATAATAATCGAATCAGATATATAGAAAATAATACATATCAAAATGTTTATTCCCAAAGTATAAATTATGCATAGGGCACTGGAAAATGTGGTCGCCCGCCTGTCGATGGCGCCACAACACAGCATAACACCAGAAAGTTTCAAATCTCCGAATCCCCGTCACACATCACAACACAGCATAACGCCAAACACAGCATAACGCCAAACATAAGTGGAACCCGGCCCTCGAGCAAGGAGCACGGTGAACCATAAACACAGCATAACACCGAAATATATCAAAAAGCGCACGACAACAGAACCGGCCCGGGAACCGGCGAACGATATCATAGTAGGCACGAGCGGAGTAGTGAGGAATCATATGCATAAAATCATTATTATAAATCCGAAGGATAAGTAAAATAGTCATATTTGAAATCGGAGTAATAATTATCACTTTTTGATTCAAAGTTGTCGAATTTACATAAAGGGCGTCGCGGGACCCACGGACGAGTATAGACCCGAACTGAGTCCGCCTATGAAAAACATACCCATTATACATCAAGCAAACTCCTATAAAAATTATTGGAGCGATCCGAGCCTCTATGCGAAAAATATGGCATTCAGAGATTACAAAATTCCTTAAAGCGAACATTTTCCATGCGAATTTCGGAAAGCGATTACTTCAAATACATCATGGTTCATATTTCATAAAAACATACATAAGAGTGCCAAAGAATATATATATATGGATCATAACATGCTCGGATCTCGAATTTGGAATTCCCTTAAAGCTCCAATCTAGCCTATGTGAAACTAAGGCATGCCAAAAGAAGGAAGGTTGCTTTACATACCTCAAACGCTCTCCAATATGATCCAACTCAAGCTAAGTCCAAACTATGATTCGGGCTGCCCAAGGTCTACAAACAAGCCATAAAATGCCAAACATTAGCTAAAGACTTTTTGGGCATTAAATTCCAATTTCGCCCTTAATTCTACAGAAATCCGGGCAGCATTTCCCCTGTAAATAGGCTACCCCGAGAATTTAACTCGCTCAAAATCAACAACAACAACCACAATAACCAACCTAGTAACATTGACAACCAATCCGAAAAGCAAAATAATAATGGTAGCTCTCTTTTATGCCATTTGACAACTTCCCAATTATTCAATTCCATGGCTTACTTTAAAGCCACAATATCGTTCGTACATTTGATTATTAACCCAAACCCATACTAACAACATTCAAGGGCATTCTAAGCAATTCATACCACATTTCCAACAACCCGATTTTTTTTTTCCAAGCTGGCCGAAAACAGCCCCAACCGAGACAGCCCTTTAAATTTTTTTTTCTTCATTTCCAAATCATGGTTTGTATCCTCAAATTACATTCTAACAATGCTATCTCATCAATATACCAATTACAATAAATATACAATAACCTCCAAAAAACAGTCCGCACATTAACAACATCATTTTGAGTCAACAAACATTCATTTCCAACATAAGATTCATAGCGACGGCGATTAAAACATTAAGCGACGTTCATTCGTTCATCGTCATATAATGTGACCCATTTCAATCAACACTATATATACACATATATGGAGGATTCTCAATTGTTCTTCACCTTACAATGATCCCAATCAACTAACTAAACATTAATTCATAATTTCAATCACAACACAACAACACCCATCACACGACCCACTCCCAATCATACTATATTTCATGATTTCCAACCACTATAAGATACTACAACATGAATATAACCTTCATAACACAAAAACATAATGAATGCTTACCTTCCTTCTTCACTTCCTTCAATAGTTAGGGTTTGCAATTGGGCACAACTAATGGTTGGATGACCCAAACAACTCTTCCACGTTACTTAGGGACTTCTAAATAGTTGATTTATACCAAGGAAATAATTTTGGGGTGGCTTGATTTGGATTTGGTTTTTCTTGGTTTGTAGCCGAGAGGGGTGTTGAAGGTGGTCTTCAACTCCTTGATTTTTTTTTCTAAGTCTTGCAATGGGGAAAAGATGACTACTTGGTCATACTTTAGGCTCATATAGTTGTTGTCCAAGTGTCCTTGGCCCACACATGGAGTGGACCAATTAAAATTGGCCACATAATGTGTGGGACCAATTCCCATTTACATGGCCACCAAGGAATTTATTTTTTTTTTTTTTTTTTTTTTGCACAACATTTTAAATTCCAATTTATGAATTGTGGTCCCAAATTTTTCCTAAGTGTTCAATGCCAACAATTCCATATATAACTTATGCCTCGAAATAAAATCAAAGGTCAAAAGTCCCGACTTCGAATCCCGGAATAGTCTTGGCTCTAAATTATCATAATTAATCCGGGTTGTCCCAATGTATAAAAATACGGGGCGTAACATCCTCCCCCACTTAAGAACATTCGTCCTCGAATGTTGAATTAGTTCTACGGATCTTACTCAAATCCGGGGGAGTTGCTTTTATAGCCATCATATACAAATCATTCATAAATCAACATAGTCAGACAAAGAATTTGAATTACCTGAAGGTACTGGGAATAAGTGAGGACACTTTTCCTTCATCTGCTCCTCAGCCTCCCAGGTCATTTCTTCGCGGTTATTATTCCGCCACAGCACTTTAACCGAAGCCACATCTTTATTCCGCAACTTTCTCACCTGACGATCCAATATGACTATAGGCTGCTCCTCGTAAGATAGCTCCTCTGTGACCTGTATCTCATCTGAAGGAAAAATTCTGGAAGGGTCACCAATACACTTACGAAGCATGGAAACATGGAATACCGGGTGAACCGATCCCAAGTCAGCTGGCAAATCCAATTCGTAGGCCACCTTGCCTATTTTGCGAATAATCAGATAAGGCCCAATATATCTCGGACTGAGCTTTCCTTTCTTGCCAAATCGCATAACACCTTTCATCGGTGACACTTTCAGGAACACCCAATCGCCAATCTGAAACTCTAACGGTCGACGTCGCTTATCGGCATAAGATTTCTGTCGGCTCTGGGCTGCCAACAATCTTTCTCGAATACGTTTCACCTTATCCACGGCCTGCTGGACCACATCTGGGCCAATCAACTCAGTCTCCCCAACATCAAACCAACCGATCGGTGATCTACACTTCCTGCCATACAAAGCCTCATATGGTGCCATCTGAATACTGGAGTGGTAGCTGTTATTATACGCAAACTCAACAAGCGGTAAATGATCGTCCCAGCTACCCCTGAAATCAATAGCACAGGCACGCAACATATCTTCCAATGTCTGAATAGTGCGCTCGGCCTGTCCGTCGGACTGGGGATGGAAGGTTGTACTCAGGCTCACCTGGGTCCCCAATCCCTCCTGAAACGATCTCCAGAACTTAGCTGTAAACTGGGCACCTCTATCGGAAATAACAGACACAGGAACTCCATGAAGTCGTACAATCTCCCTGACATAAAGCCTGGCATAATCCTCAGCTGAATAGGTGGTCCGAACCGGAAGAAAATGGGCTGATTTCGTCAGCCGATCAACAATAACCCAAATAGAATCATACCTCCGTGGAGTGCGAGGTAGACCTGTAATAAAGTCCATATTAATGATCTCCCACTTCCACGTCGGTATCTCTATCTCCTGTAATAGCCCACCGGGCTTCTGGTGCTCAATCTTAACCTGCTGGCAATTTGGACACTGAGCAACGAACTCTGCTATATCTCTTTTCATACCGTCCCACCAATATAGGCATCTGATATCATGGTACATCTTCGTCGACCCTGGGTGAACAGAATATCGGGCGTAATGTGCCTCGCCCATAACCTGTCGCCGCAACCCTGCAACGTCAGGTACACACAATCTGCCTCTGTGAAATAACACCCCATTAGGTGAAATCTCAAACGGAGTCTTCTCCTGTGCCAGCGCTGCGTCTCTGTACTTTGCCAGAATAGGATCCTCATACTGATGCCGCTTAATATCTTCTGTAATAGAGGACTCAGCAATACCTCGAACAGAAACCCCAACATCTCCAGAATCAGCCAAGCGAACTCCAAGACTAGCCAACTGATGAATATCGCGAACCATTTCTTTACTCTCTGATGGCACGTCTACTAGGCTGCCCATAGACTTGCGGCTGAGTGCATCCGCCACAACATTAGCTTTCCCAGGATGGTAGAGAATGTCAACATCATAATCTTTCAGCAACTCTAACCACCTCCGCTGCCGCAAGTTCAGCTCCTTTTGCCTAAAGATGTACTGAAGGCTCTTATGATCTGTATAAATGTCAACGTGAACCCCATATAAATAATGTCTCCACATCTTCAAAGCATGAATGACCGCGGCCAGCTCCAAATCGTGAGTAGGATAATTCTTTTCATGTTTTCTGAGCTGCCGGGAAGCATAAGCTATCACCCTGCCGTGCTGCATCAACACACATCCCAAACCAATACCAGAGGCATCACAATAAATCACATACCCATCTGGACCCTCCGGAAGAGTCAGGACTGGAGCCGTAGTCAACTTCTCTTTCAGCAACTGGAAGCTACGCTCGCAAGCATCTGACCACTGAAACTTAGCTCCCTTCTGAGTCAGCCTTGTCAAAGGCGCTGAAATGGAAGCAAACTTCTCCACGAATCTCCGATAATAACCAGCCAATCCCAGAAAGCTACGCACCTCTGTCGGCGTCGTAGGTCTAGGCCAATTCTTTACGGCCTCGATCTTCTGGGTATCCACCCGGACGCCATCAGCCCCAATAATATGTCCCAGAAATGCCACTGAAGATAACCAGAATTCACACTTAGAAAATTTAGCATATAATTCCTGGTGCCGAAGTGTGCCAAGTACCGTCCTCAAATGGTCTGCATGCTCTGCTTCTGACCGAGAATAAACCAGAATATCATCGATAAATACGATCACAAACATATCCAAGAACGGTCTGAATACCCGATTCATCAGGTCCATAAATACTGTTGGGGCATTTGTCAGCCCAAAAGACATAACTCTGAACTCATAGTGCCCATATCGGGTCCTGAATGCTGTCTTGGGAATATCAGCCTCTCGTACCCGTACCTGATGGTAACCCGATCGCAGGTCTATCTTCGAGAAGTACCTGGCACCCTGCAGCTGATCAAACAAATCATCAATCCTGGGGAGGGGATATTTATTCTTGATGGTTACCTTATTCAACTGCCGATAATCAATGCACATCCGCAGCGAGCCGTCTTTCTTCCTCACAAATAATACTGGAGCTCCCCAGGGTGACGCACTAGGCCGAATGAAACCCTTCTCCAATAAATCTCTCAGCTGCTCTTTCAATTCTTTTAATTCTGCAGGTGCCATTCTGTACGGAGGAATAGAGATAGGCTGAGTGTCTGGCAACAGATCAATAGCAAACTCTATCTCCCGTTCGGGAGGTAGACCCGGAAGCTCATCTGGGAATACATCTACAAATTCATTAACCACTGGGACTGACTGAAGAGTCGGTGCCTCTGCCTCTAAATCATGAACACGGACCAGATGATAAATATACCCCTTTCTGATCATTTTCTCAGCCTTGAGGTATGAAATAAACTTACCCCTCGGCGATACTGTATTACCTGCCCACTCTATAACTGGCTCCCCTGGGAATTGGAATCGGACTATCTTCTTTTGACAATCAACATTAGCATAGCAAGAAGCTAGCCAATCCATACCCATAATCACGTCAAACTCGATCATATCTAACTCTACCAAATCCGCCTTAGTGCAGCGGCCACAGATAATCACGGAACAATCTCTATAAATCTGACTGGCTATAACAGAATCCCCTACTGGTGTAGCTACCTCAAAAGGCTCTATCGGTTCGGATTCTATCCCAATTTTATCAGCAACGAGTGGAGATATAAATGATAATGTAGAACCAGGATCAATCAATGCATACACATCACGAGAGAAAACCAGTAATATACCTGTGACGACATTAGGCGAAGCCTCCTGGTCCTGTCTGCTGGCTAAGGCATAAATGCGGTTCGAAGGACCGCTAGAACCCGAAGCTCCGCCACGACCCCTGCCGCGGCCTGCTGGTGCTGGAGTACCTCGCCCCGCAGGGCGCATCGCCACCGAGGCTGAAGATGAACCACCGGCTGACCCGGTAGACTGAGCTGAACTGCCTGTACCACCTCTAGCCGGACAGTCTCTCATCTGATGGCCCTGACGGCCGCACACAAAGCATGCACCCGTAGCTCGGAAACACTCTCCCGGGTGCTGTCTCCCACAGTAGGAACACAAAGGTCTGGGTGGCCTCATCTGACTGCTGGAACCTCTGTTCAACTGTGAACCTGAAGCCCTGGAGCTCGGGCCTGCCCCTGAATATCCGACACCCTCAGATCTCCTGCCGGTAAACTGTGGGGGTGTACCCCGGCCTGACGGAGGAGGATGTCTGCCTGACTGCTGCTGCTGAGGCTGTCCGCCTCGAGAATCTCCAGAATAACCTGCGAATCTGGCCCTCTTGGGCGGCCTCCTGTCCCGATCTCTGCTAGAATAATCAGCTCTATGTCGGTCCTCCATACCTAGGGCATAAGCCTGTAGTCGGGCAATATCCATGTCTGCCTGCAATGCCACCGCCATACAGCCATCAATCAAATAACGGTCTAACCCCATCACGTATCTGTGCATCCGATCGGCCATATCTGCTACTATGGCAGGTGCATACCGGGCCAAAGAATCAAACTCCATATTATACTCACGGACGCTCCGACCCCTCTGCTGCAGATGCAAAAATCGGTCAACCCGCGCTCGCCGTAACTCTGGGGGCAAAAAGTGGTGAGTGAAAGCAGTCACGAACTCGTCCCAAGTAGCTGGGGTAGCACCCTCACCCCTGGATAGCTCCCAGGACTCATACCAGTGAGCAGCAACATCCCGTAGTCTATGCGAAGCCAACTCAACAGACTCAGTCTCTGAAGCCCTGACCAAATCTAGTGAGCGCCGCATCCCCCGAATAAAGTCATGGGGGTCCTCGTCGGGCTTAGACCCGTAAAACTCTGGAGGGCCACATAATAGAAACTCTCGAACCCTCAGGCTGTCACGCCTATCGTCATCATCATCATCTCTCCGCCCGCGTCTGCGAGCCTGTCCCGCTACCAGAGTGGTCAATAACTGCACAGCCTCTCTCAGTGTCCTGTCCTGCGCCCCTTGCTGAGGAGCTGGAGGCGCAGGAGCTGAAGCCCCTGGAGCTAATGGTGAAGCTGCTCCAGACTCCTCTGACGATGAAGACGTAGCAGAGTCGGCTGGCCGGGATGTAATATCACGCATCATCTGAGCAAGGGTCCGAGTACCCTTCTGAGCCCGGCTGGTCTCTCCTACTACGCCCTTTTTCTTCTGGGCGGCCGTCGCCTTTTTCGGAGGCATCACTGAAAGAAAAACAACAACAGATCAAAACAGAATCATCCTAATAGCACAGTTCTATCGCACGATCTAAGATCAGAAGAAAAGACAACATCCTAAATGTCTTGTAGCCTCCTGTTTATAGATGTGGTGCACAACACACCGATAAACAAGACTCTACTAGACACGATCTGTGGACACTCCGAGGACAAACCGCTCTGATACCACTTCTGTCACGACCCAACCCCGTAGGCCGTGACTAGTGCCCGATCTGGGCACCCGAACCCATCTATTAAATATTATCTCAAATTCTATCAACTCATTCTAGTATATGGCGGAAGCCGACAAGGCTTTATTTCAAATTTAGGTAATTTCCAGAAAAATTTCGGCAGAGTTTCCTTTGTTTTACGGACTATCCAATATACCCTGCACGCAGAAAATACCAACGAAAGCCACACAGGGCTAACCAAGCAATATATAAACATATGCGGACCGGCCGCCTCGGCGTATAGGGTCGCCCAAACAACATATGCGGACCGGCCGCCTCGGCGTATGGGATCGCCCAAACGACATGTACATACATTCATACAGAAAGACCCTAACCCACAAACATGTCCACAGACCTCTAAACAGACCGACAGAATCATATGACGGGACAGGGCCCCGCCGTACCCATGAACGAATATATACAAATGCACTAATAAATATATATACCAAAAGTATAAGCTCCGGAAAGAGAGGAGCACTCCGAATAGCAGAAAGGGTGTCCTAAACAGGTGGATCACCAGGCTGTGCGTCTGTACCTGCGGGCATGAAACGCAGCCCCCGGAGAAGGGGGTCAGTACGAAATATGTACTGAGTATGCAAAGCAGAAGGTACAGAAATAAATCTGAATAATAATCGAATCAGATATATAGAAAATAATACATATCAAAATGTTTATTCCCAAAGTATAAATTATGCATAGGGCACTGGAAAATGTGGTCGCCCGCCTGTCGATGGCGCCACAACACAGCATAACACCAGAAAGTTTCAAATCTCCGAATCCCCGTCACACATCACAACACAGCATAACGCCAAACACAGCATAACGCCAAACATAAGTGGAACCCGGCCCTCGAGCAAGGAGCACGGTGAACCATAAACACAGCATAACACCGAAATATATCAAAAAGCGCACGACAACAGAACCGGCCCGGGAACCGGCGAACGATATCATAGTAGGCACGAGCGGAGTAGTGAGGAATCATATGCATAAAATCATTATTATAAATCCGAAGGATAAGTAAAATAGTCATATTTGAAATCGGAGTAATAATTATCACTTTTTGATTCAAAGTTGTCGAATTTACATAAAGGGCGTCGCGGGACCCACGGACGAGTATAGACCCGAACTGAGTCCGCCTATGAAAAACATACCCATTATACATCAAGCAAACTCCTATAAAAATTATTGGAGCGATCCGAGCCTCTATGCGAAAAATATGGCATTCAGAGATTACAAAATTCCTTAAAGCGAACATTTTCCATGCGAATTTCGGAAAGCGATTACTTCAAATACATCATGGTTCATATTTCATAAAAACATACATAAGAGTGCCAAAGAATATATATATATGGATCATAACATGCTCGGATCTCGAATTTGGAATTCCCTTAAAGCTCCAATCTAGCCTATGTGAAACTAAGGCATGCCAAAAGAAGGAAGGTTGCTTTACATACCTCAAACGCTCTCCAATATGATCCAACTCAAGCTAAGTCCAAACTATGATTCGGGCTGCCCAAGGTCTACAAACAAGCCATAAAATGCCAAACATTAGCTAAAGACTTTTTGGGCATTAAATTCCAATTTCGCCCTTAATTCTACAGAAATCCGGGCAGCATTTCCCCTGTAAATAGGCTACCCCGAGAATTTAACTCGCTCAAAATCAACAACAACAACCACAATAACCAACCTAGTAACATTGACAACCAATCCGAAAAGCAAAATAATAATGGTAGCTCTCTTTTATGCCATTTGACAACTTCCCAATTATTCAATTCCATGGCTTACTTTAAAGCCACAATATCGTTCGTACATTTGATTATTAACCCAAACCCATACTAACAACATTCAAGGGCATTCTAAGCAATTCATACCACATTTCCAACAACCCGATTTGTTTTTTTCCAAGCTGGCCGAAAACAGCCCCAACCGAGACAGCCCTTTAAATTTTTTTTTCTTCATTTCCAAATCATGGTTTGTATCCTCAAATTACATTCTAACAATGCTATCTCATCAATATACCAATTACAATAAATATACAATAACCTCCAAAAAACAGTCCGCACATTAACAACATCATTTTGAGTCAACAAACATTCATTTCCAACATAAGATTCATAGCGACGGCGATTAAAACATTAAGCGACGTTCATTCGTTCATCGTCATATAATGTGACCCATTTCAATCAACACTATATATACACATATATGGAGGATTCTCAATTGTTCTTCACCTTACAATGATCCCAATCAACTAACTAAACATTAATTCATAATTTCAATCACAACACAACAACACCCATCACACGACCCACTCCCAATCATACTATATTTCATGATTTCCAACCACTATAAGATACTACAACATGAATATAACCTTCATAACACAAAAACATAATGAATGCTTACCTTCCTTCTTCACTTCCTTCAATAGTTAGGGTTTGCAATTGGGCACAACTAATGGTTGGATGACCCAAACAACTCTTCCACGTTACTTAGGGACTTCTAAATAGTTGATTTATACCAAGGAAATAATTTTGGGGTGGCTTGATTTGGATTTGGTTTTTCTTGGTTTGTAGCCGAGAGGGGTGTTGAAGGTGGTCTTCAACTCCTTGATTTTTTTTTCTAAGTCTTGCAATGGGGAAAAGATGACTACTTGGTCATACTTTAGGCTCATATAGTTGTTGTCCAAGTGTCCTTGGCCCACACATGGAGTGGACCAATTAAAATTGGCCACATAATGTGTGGGACCAATTCCCATTTACATGGCCACCAAGGAATTTTTTTTTTTTTTTTTTTTTTTTTTTTGCACAACATTTTAAATTCCAATTTATGAATTGTGGTCCCAAATTTTTCCTAAGTGTTCAATGCCAACAATTCCATATATAACTTATGCCTCGAAATAAAATCAAAGGTCAAAAGTCCCGACTTCGAATCCCGGAATAGTCTTGGCTCTAAATTATCATAATTAATCCGGGTTGTCCCAATGTATAAAAATACGGGGCGTAACATGTGCCTTATATATATACATCACAACAAAGGCCACAACGTTACCCCGTATCAACTGTGCCTTTTATATATATACATCACAATAAAGTTCATAGCGTCACCCCCTGTCAATTGTGCCTTATGTATATACATCACAACAAAGGCCACAACATCACCCCCTGTTAACTGTGCCTTATATATATGCATCACAACAAAGGCCACAGCGTCACCCCCTGTCAACTGTTCCTTGTATATATATATATACATCACAACAAAGGCCACAGCATCACCCCCTGTCAACTGTGCCTTATATATATACATCACAACAAAGGCCACTGCATCACCCCTGTGAACGGTTCCTTATATATATATATATATATATATATATATATATATATATATATATATATATATAATTATATACATCACAACAAAGGCCACAGCGTCACCCCCTGTCAACTGTGCCTTAGATTTATACCTCACAACAAAGGCCACAGCGTCACCCCCTGTCAACTGTGCCTTTTATATATATACATCACAACAAATGTCATAGCGTCACCCCTGTCAATTGTGCCTTATATATATACATCACAACAAAGGCCACATCATCACCCCCTGTTAACTGTGCCTTATATATATGCATCACAACAAAGGCCACAGCGTCACCCCCTGTCAACTGTTCCTTATATATATAAATCACAACAAAGGCCACAGCGTCACCCCCTGTCAACTATGCTTTATATATATACATCACAATAAAGGCCACAGCGTCACACTCTTTCAACTGTGCCTTATATATATACATCACAACAAAGGCCACAGCGTCACCCCTGTCAACTGTGCCTTATATATATACATCACAACAAAGGCCACAGCGTCACCCCCTGTCAACTATGCCTTATATATATACATCACAACAAAGGCCACAACGTTACCACTTTTCAACTGTGCCTTTTATATATATACATCACAACAAAGGTCATAGCGTCGCCCCTCTCAATTGTGCCTTATATATATACATCACAACAAAGGCCACAGCGTCACCCCCTGTCAACTATGCCTTATATATATATATCACAACAAAGTCCACAACGTTACCCCTTATCGACTGTGCCTTTTATATATATACATCACAACAATGGTCATAGTGTCGCCCCGTCAATTGTGCCTTACATATATACATTACAACAAAGGCCACAGCATCACCCCCTGTTAACTGTGTCTTATATATATGCATCACAACAAAGGCCACAGCGTCACCCCTATCAACTATGCTTTATACTTATACATCACAACAAAGGCCACAACGTTACCCCTTATCAACTGTGCCTTTTATATATATATATATATATATATATCACAAGAAAATTCATAGCGTCACCCCCTGTGAATTATGCCTTATGTATATACATCACAGCAAAGGCCACAGTATCACCCCCTGTAAACTGTGCCTTATATATATGCATCACAACAAAGGCCACAGCGTCACCCCCTGTCAACTGTTCCTTATATATGTATATATATATACATCACAACAAAGGCCACAGCGTCACCCCCTGTCAACTGTACCATATATATATACCTCACAAAAAAGGCCACAGCGTCACCCCCTGTGAACTGTGCCTTATATATATATATATATATACATCCCAACAAAGGACACAGCGTCACCCCCTGTAAACTATGCCATATATATATATACATCACAACAAAGGCCACAGCGTCACCCCCTGTCAACTGTGACATATATATATACATCACAACAAAGGCCACAGCGTCACCCCCTATCAACAGTGCCTTATATATATACATCACAACAAAGGCCACAACGTCACACTCTGTCAACTGTGCCTTATGTATATACATCACAACAAAGGCCACAACATTACCCCTTATCGACTGTTCCTTTTATATATATACATCACAACAATGGTCATAGCGTCGCCCCTGTCAACTATGCCTTATACTTATACATCACAACAAAGGCCACAACGTTACCCCTTATCAACTGTGCCTTTTATATATATATATCACAACAAAAGTCATAGCGTCACCCCCTGTCAATTGTGCCTTATGTATATACATCACAACAAAGGCCACAACATCACCCCCTGTTAACTGTGCCTTATATATATGCATCACAACAAAGGCCACAGCGTCACCCCCTGTCAACTGTTCCTAATATATATATATATATATATATATATATATACATCACAACAAAGGACACAGCGTCACCCCCTATTAAATATGCCATATATATATATATATATATATATATACATCACAACAAAGGCCACCGCGTCACCCCCTGTCAAATATGGCTTATATATATACATAACAACAAAGGCTACAACGTTACCCCTTATCAACTGTGCCTTTTATAAATATACATCACAACAAATGTCATAGCGTCACCCCTGTCAATTGTGCCTTATATATATACATCACAACAAAGGCCACATCATCACCCCCTGTTAACTGTGCCTTATATATATGCATCACAACAAAGGCCACAGCGTCACCCCCTGTCAACTGTTCCTTATATATATATATCACAACAAAGGCCACAGCGTCACCCCCTGTCAACTATGCTATATATATATACATCACAACAAAGGCCACAGCGTCACACTCTTTCAACTGTGCCTTATATATATACATCACAAAAAAGACCACAGCGTCACCCCCTGTCAACTGTGCCTTATATATATACATCACAACAAAGGCCACAGCGTCACCCCCTGTCAACTATGCCTTATATATATACATCACAACAAAGGCCACAACGTTACCACTTATCAACAGTGCCTTTTATATATATACATCACAACAAAGGTCATGGCGTCGCCCCTCTCAATTGTGCCTTATATATATACATCACAACAAAGGCCACAGCGTCACCCCCTGTCAACTATGCCTTATATATATACATCACAACAGAGGCCACAACGTTACCCCTTATCGACTGTGCCTTTTATATATATACATCACAACAATGGTCATAGCGTCGCCCCTGTCAATTGTGCCTTATATATATACATCACAACAAAGGCCACAGCATCACCCCCTGTTAATTGTGCCTTATATATATGCATCACAACAAAGGCCACAGCGTCACCCCTGTCAACTATGCCTTATACTGATACATCACAACAAAGGCCACAACGTTACCCCTTATCAACTGTGCATTTTATATATATATATATATATATCACAACAAAAGTCATAGCGTCACCCCCTGTGAATTGTGCCGTATGTATATACATCAAAACAAAGGCCACAGCATCACCCCCTGTAAACTGTGCCTTATATATATGCATCACAACAAAGGCCACAGCGTCACCCACTGTCAACTGTTCCTTATATATATATATATATATATATATACATCACAACAAAGGCCACAGCGTCACCCCCTGTCAATTGTGCCTTATATATATACCTCACAACAAAGGTCAAAGCGTCACCCCTTGTGAACTGTGCCTCATATATATATATATATATATACATCACAACAAAGGCCACAGCGTCACCCCCTGTTAACTATGCCATATATATATCTATACATCACAACAAAGGCCACAGCGTCACCCCCTGTCAACTGTGACATATATATATACATCACAACAAAGGCCACAGCGTCACCCCCTATCAACTGTGCCTTATATATATACATCACAACAAAGGCCACAGCGTCACACTCTGTCAACTGTGCCTTATGTATATACATCACAACAAAGGCCACAACGTTACCCCTTATCGACTATGCCTTTTATATATATACATCACAACAATGGTCATAGCGTCGCCCCTGTCAATTGTGCCTTATATATATACATCACAACCAAGGCTACAGCATCACCCCCTGTTAACTGTGCCTTATATATATGCATCACAACAAAGGCCACAGCGTCACCCTTATCAACTATGCCTTATACTTATACATCACAACAAAGGCCACAACGTTACCCCTTATCAACTGTGCCTTTTATATATATATATATCACAACAAAAGTCATAGCGTCACCCCCTGTAAATTGTGCCTTATGTATATACATCACAACAAAGGCCACAGCGTCACCCCCTGTTAACTATGCCATATATATATATATACATCACAACAAAGGCCACAGCGTCACCCCCTGTCAACTGTGACATATATATATATACATCACAACAAAGGCCACAGCGTCACCCCCTTTCAACTGTGCCTTATATATATACATCACAACAAAGGCCACAGCGTCACACTCTGTCAACTGTGCCTTATATATATACATCACAACAAAGGCCACAACGTTACCCCGTATCAACTGTGCCTTTTATATATATACATCACAACAAAGTTCATAGCGTCACCCCCTGTCAATTGTGCCTTATGTATATACATCACAACAAAGGCCACATAATCACCCCTGTTAACTGTGCCTTATATATATGCATCACAACAAAGGCCACAGTGTCACCCCCTGTCAACTGTTCCTTGTATATATATATATACATCACAACAAAGGCCACAGCACCACCCCCTGTCAACTGTGCCTTATATATATACCTCACAACAAAGGCCACAGCGTCACCCCCCTGTGAACTATGCCTTATATATATATATACATCACAACAAAGGCCACAGCGTCACCCCCTGTTAACTATGCCATATATATATATACATCACAACAAAGGCCACAACGTTACCCCGTATCAACTGTGCCTTTTATATATATACATCACAACAAAGTTCATAGCGTCACCCCCTGTCAATTGTGCCTTATGTATATACATCACAACAAAGGCCACATCATCACCTCATGTTAACTGTGCCTTATATATATGCATTACAACAAAGGCCACAGCGTCACCCCCTGTCAACTGTTCCTTATATATATATATATATATATACATCACAACAAAGGCCACAGCGTCACCCCCTGTCAGTTGTGCCTTATATATATACCTCACAACAAAGGCCACAGCGTCACCCCCTGTGAACTGTGCCTTGTATATATATATACATCACAACAAAGGCCACAGCGTCACCCCCTGTTAACTATGCCATATATATATATACATCACAACAAAGGCCACAGCGTCACCCCCTGTTAACTATGCCATATATATATCTGTACATCACAACAAAGGCCACAGCGTCACCCCCTATCAACTGTGCCTTATATATATACATCACAACAAAGGCCACAGCGTCACACTCTGTCAACTGTGCCTTATATATATACATCACAACAAAGGCCACAACGTTACCCCCTATCAACTGTGCCTTTTATATATATACATCACAACAATGTTCATAGCGTCACCCCCTGTCAATTGTGCCTTATGTATATACATCACAACAAAGGCCACAACATCACCCCTGTTAACTGTGCCTTATATATATGCATCACAACAAAGGCCACAGCGTCACCCCTGTCAACTGTTCCTTGTATATATAATTATATACATCACAACAAAGGCCACAGCGTCACCCCCTGTCAACTGTGCCTTAGATATATACCTCACAACAAAGGCCACAGCGTCACCCCCTGTCAACTGTGACTTTTATATATATACATCACAACAAATGTCATAGCATCACCCCTGTCAATTGTGCCTTATATATATACATCACAACAAAGGCCACCGTGTCACCCCCTATTAACTATGCCATATATATATATATATATATATATATATATATATATATATATATATATATATATATATATATATACATCACAACAAAGGCCACCGCGTCACCCCCTGTCAATTGTGCCTTATGTATATACAACACAACAAAGGCCACAACATTACCCCCTGTTAACTGTGCCTTATATATATGCATCACAACAAAAGCCACAGCGTCACCCCCTGTCAACTGTTCCTTGTATATATATATATACATCACAACAAAGGCCACAGCACCACCCCCTGTCAACTGTGCCTTATATATATACCTCACAACAAAGGCCACAGCGTCACCCCCCTGTGAACTATGCCTTATATATATATATACATCACAACAAAGGCCACAGCGTCACCCCCTGTTAACTATGCCATATATATATATACATCACAACAAAGGCCACAGCGTCACCCCCTGTCAATTGTGCCTTATGTATATACATCACAACAAAGGCCACAGCATCACCCCCTGTCAACTGTGCCTTATATATATACCTCACAACAAAGGCCACTGCATCACCCCTGTGAACGGTTCCTTATATATATATATATATATATATATAATTATATACATCACAACAAAGGCCACAGCGTCACCCCCTGTCAACTGTGCCTTAGATATATACCTCACAACAAAGGCCACAGCGTCACCCCCTGTCAACTGTGCCTTTTATATATATACATCACAACAAATGTCATAGCGTCACCCCTGTCAATTGTGCCTTATATATATACATCACAGCAAAGGCCACATCATCACCCCCTGTTAACTGTGCCTTATATATATGCATCACAACAAAGGCCACAGCGTCACCCCCTGTCAACTGTTCCTTATATATATACATCACAACAAAGGCCACAGCGTTACCCCCTGTCAACTATGCTTTATATATATACATCACAACATAGGCCACAGCGTCACACTCTTTCAACTGTGCCTTATATATATACATCACAACAAAGGCCACAGCGTCACCCCCTGTCAACTGTGCCTTATATATATACATCACAACAAAGGCCACAGCGTCACCCCCTGTCAACTATGCCTTATATATATACATCACAACAAAGGCCACAACGTTACCACTTATCAACTGTGCCTTTTATATATATACATCACAACAAAGGTCATAGCGTCGCCCCTCTCAATTGTGCCTTATATATATACATCACAACAAAGGCCACAGCGTCACCCCCTGTCAACAATGCCTTATATATATACATCACAACAAAGTCCACAACGTTACCACTTATCGACTGTGCCTTTTATATATATACATCACAACAATGGTCATAGCGTCGCCCTGTCAATTGTGCCTTATATATATACATTACAACAAAGGCCACAGCATCACCCTCTGTTAACTGTGTCTTATATATATGCATCACAACAAAGGCCACAGCGTCACCCCTGTCAACTATGCTTTATACTTATACATCACAACAAAGGCCATAACGTTACCCCTTATCAACTGTGCCTTTTATATATATATATATATATATATATATATCACAACAAAAGTCATAGCGTCACCCCCTGTGAATTGTGCCTTATGTATATACATCACAACAAAGGCCACAGTATCACCCCCTGTAAACTGTGCCTTATATATATGCATCACAACAAAGGCCACAGTGTCACCCCCTGTCAACTGTTCCTTATATATATATATATATATATACATCACAACAAAGGCCACAGCGTCTCCCCCTGTCAACTGTGCCATATATATATACCTCACAACAAAGGCCACAGCGTCACCCCCTGGGAACTGTGCCTTATATATATATATATATATATATATACATCCCAACAAAGGCCACAGCGTCACCCCCTGTTAACCATGCCATATATATATATATATGCATTACAACAAAGGCCACAGCGTCACCCCCTGTCAACTGTGACATATATATATACATCACAACAAAGGCCACAGCGTTACCCCCTATCAACTGTGCCTTATATATATACATCAAAACAAAGGCGACAGCGTCACACTCTGTCAACTGTGCCTTATGTATATACATCACAACAAAGGCCACAACGTTACCCCTTATCGACTGTCCCTTTTATATATATACATCACAACAATGGTCATAGCGTCGCCCCTGTCAATTGTGCCTTATATATATACATCACAACCAAGGCTACAGCATCACCCCCTGTTAACTGTGCCTTATATATATGCATCACAACAAAGGCCACAGCGTCACCCCTGTCAACTATGCCTTATACTTATACATCACAACAAAGGCCACAACGTTACCCCTTATCAACTGTGCCTTTTATATATATATATCACAACAAAAGTCATAGCGTCACCCCCTGTCAATTGTGCCTTATGTATATACATCACAACAAAGGCCACAGTATCACCCCCTGTAAACTGTGCCTTATATATATGCATCACAACAAAGGCCACAGTGTCACCCCCTGTCAACTGTTCCTTATATATATATATATATATATATATATACATCACAACAAAGGCCACAGCGTCTCCCCCTGTCAACTGTGCCATATATATATACCTCACAACAAAGGCCACAGCGTCACCCCCTGGGAACTGTGCCTTATATATATATATATATATATACATCCCAACAAAGGCCACAGCGTCACCCCCTGTTAACCATGCCATATATATATATATGCATTACAACAAAGGCCACAGCGTCACCCCCTGTCAACTGTGACATATATATATACATCACAACAAAGGCCACAGCGTCACACTCTGTCAACTGTGCCTTATATATATACATCACAACAAAGGCCACAACGTTACCCCGTATCAACTGTGCCTTTTATATATATACATCACAACAACGTTCATAGCGTCACCCCCTGTCAATTGTGCCTTATGTATATACATCACAACAAAGGCCACAGCATCACCCCCTGTCAACTGTGCCTTATATATATACCTCACAACAAAGGCCACTGCATCACCCCTGTGAACGGTTCCTTATATATATATATATATATATATATATAATTATATACATCACAACAAAGGCCACAGCGTCACCCCCTGTCAACTGTGCCTTAGATATATACCTCACAACAAAGGCCACAGCGTCACCCCCTGTCAACTGTGCCTTTTATATATATACATCACAACAACGTTCATAGCGTCACCCCCTGTCAATTGTGCCTTATGTATATACATCACAACAAAGGCCACAGCATCACCCCCTGTCAACTGTGCCTTATATATATACCTCACAACAAAGGCCACTGCATCACCCCTGTGAACGGTTCCTTATATATATATATATATATATTATATATATATAATTATATACATCACAACAAAGGCCACAGCGTCACCCCCTGTCAACTGTGCCTTAGATATATACCTCACAACAAAGGCCACAGCGTCACCCCCTGTCAACTGTGCCTTTTATATATATACATCACAACAAATGTCATAGCGTCACCCCTGTCAATTGTGCCTTATATATATACATCACAGCAAAGGCCACATCATCACCCCCTGTTAACTGTGCCTTATATATATGCATCACAACAAAGGCCACAGCGTCACCCCCTGTCAACTGTTCCTTATATATATACATCACAACAAAGGCCACAGCGTTACCCCCTGTCAACTATGCTTTATATATATACATCACAACATAGGCCACAGCGTCACACTCTTTCAACTGTGCCTTATATATATACATCACAACAAAGGCCACAGCGTCACCCCCTGTCAACTGTGCCTTATATATATACATCACAACAAAGGCCACAGCGTCACCCCCTGTCAACTATGCCTTATATATATACATCACAACAAAGGCCACAACGTTACCACTTATCAACTGTGCCTTTTATATATATACATCACAACAAAGGTCATAGCGTCGCCCCTCTCAATTGTGCCTTTTATATATACATCACAACAAAGGCCACAGCGTCACCCCCTGTCAACTATGCCTTATATATATACATCACAACAAAGTCCACAACGTTACCCCTTATCGACTGTGCCTTTTATATATATACATCACAACAATGGTCATAGCGTCGCCCTGTCAATTGTGCCTTATATATATACATTACAACAAAGGCCACAGCATCACCCTCTGTTAACTGTGTCTTATATATATGCATCACAACAAAGGCCACAGCGTCACCCCTGTCAACTATGCTTTATACTTATACATCACAACAAAGGCCATAACGTTACCCCTTATCAACTGTGCCTTTTATATATATATATATATATATATATCACAACAAAAGTCATAGCGTCACCCCCTGTGAATTGTGCCTTATGTATATACATCACAACAAAGGCCACAGTATCACCCCCTGTAAATTGTGCCTTATATATATGCATCACAACAAAGGCCACAGTGTCACCCCCTGTCAACTGTTCCTTATATATATATATATATATATATATATATACATCACAACAAAGGCCACAGCGTCTCCCCCTGTCAACTGTGCCATATATATATACCTCACAACAAAGGCCACAGCGTCACCCCCTGGGAACTGTGCCTTATATATATATATATATATATATACATCCCAACAAAGGCCACAGCGTCACCCCCTGTTAACCATGCCATATATATATATATGCATTACAACAAAGGCCACAGCGTCACCCCTTGTCAACTGTGACATATATATATACATCACAACAAAGGCCACAGCGTTACCCCCTATCAACTGTGCCTTATATATATACATCAAAACAAAGGCGACAGCGTCACACTCTGTCAACTGTGCCTTATGTATATACATCACAACAAAGGCCACAACGTTACCCCTTATCGACTGTGCCTTTTATATATATACATCACAACAATGGTCATAGCGTCGCCCCTGTCAATTGTGCCTTATATATATACATCACAACCAAGGCTACAGCATCACCCCCTGTTAACTGTGCCTTATATATATGCATCACAACAAAGGCCACAGCGTCACCCCTGTCAACTATGCCTTATACTTATACATCACAACAAAGGCCACAACGTTACCCCTTATCAACTGTGCCTTTTATATATATATCACAACAAAAGTCATAGCGTCACCCCCTGTCAATTGTGCCTTATGTATATACATCACAACAAAGGCCACAGCGTCACCCCCTGTTAACTATGCCATATATATATATACATCACAACAAAGGCCACAGCGTCACCCCCTGTCAACTGTGACATATATATATATACATCACAACAAAGGCCACAGCGTCACCCCCTTTCAACTGTGCCTTATATATATACATCACAACAAAGGCCACAGCGTCACACTCTGTCAACTGTACCTTATATATATACATCACAACAAAGGCCACAACGTTACCCCGTATCAACTGTGCCTTTTATATATATACATCACAACAAAGTTCATAGCGTCACCCCCTGTCAACTGTGCCTTGTATATATGCATCACAACAAAGGCCACAGCGTCACCCCCTGTCAATTGTTCCTTGTATATATATATATACATCACAACAAAGGCCACAACATCACCCCCTGTCAACTGTGCCTTATATATATACCTCACAACAAAGGCCACTGCATCACCCCTGTGAACGGTTCCTTATATATATATATATATATATATATATATATAATTATATACATCACAACAAAGACCACAGCGTCACCCCCTGTCAACTGTGCCTTAGATATATACCTCACAACAAAGTCCACAGCGTCACCCCCTGTCAACTGTGCCTTTTATATATATACATCACAACAAATGTCATAGCGTCACCCCTGTCAATTGTGCCTTATATATATACATCACAACAAAGGCCACATCATCACCCCCTGTTAACTGTGCCTTATATATTGTTATGTCCCGTGTTTTCGTACAATTGGAAATCGAGAAATAATTATGACTTGGGTGTTAGAAGGGTATAAATTAATTTGTGAGAATATGACTATGTTGGTTGTGAAATCTTTAATGCTAAGACCTCGGGGAAGGCCGAGGATAAATTTGGAATTTCGGAAATTAGTTTCGGGAATTACAAAACGGGATTTTTCTCGAATTGGGCCAAGAAAATGCAATGCAAAATCAAGGCCCAAGATCAAATGGGGGCCGGCCATAGTGTGGCCCAAATCCATTTTTAAAAGGGGCATGTGCTATGCACATGACCCCTAAGTGGATATATATGAGGAACACTTAGCATTATTCAAGAGAAAATCAAAAAAATTCAAGAACACAAGAAAGAAGGGGTTCGGCCGTGAATAGTGTAGAAGAGAAAAAGAAATTCCCAAGTTTGTTTAGTGATCCAAAAATCTTGGTTTCTACATAATTAAGAAATACTCAAGACGCTCTCCGACGTGGTATAATTGGTTTGGCACAAGGATTCCGTTTGCGACAAGTCGGAAAGTTAGTAAAAGGTAAGAATCTTGCCCCTCTAATGTTATAGAATTGCTATGAATGTGTTAAGGATTGGAAGTAGACGAGAATCCCGTAATTTTAACGTAAATAGAAAGTCGTGGGTGTGTGTTTGTAGTGGGTTTGGCCGAGAGCCATAGAAGGAAAAATTGGTGTGAATTGATCTTGGCTAAGTTGGTATAATGTGTTGTTGTGATCCTTATATCGTAAATGATTGATTGTTGAATTAAATTGGCGGTGGAAAACGAATTCGGATATTATCGGAACGTGTATATCCTTTGTTTCTTTATGTATATCATTGTATATTTAGGGTGCTAGAGACTTTAGATATGAACTTATAATGATGTTAATGAATTCGGAATGAAACGACGTGAGTTAGAATGTTCGTCGTGCACTTTCGATTGTTTTGAAGAATTATGGAACATAATGGATTTTGGTGTAATTTCGGGTATGGCTTGGATTGTAGTTAGATTGTGATTGTATAAGTTTGAATGTGGAAATGAATCCAATTAGGTAGATGTAGAATTGGAGTTTTGAAAGTTTGAATGGAAGTTGCCAATTTAGATAACAAAGTGGAATTTTGAAGCTAGAATGGCTTGATTGTTGTTTGTGTTGTTTGTTGATGTGTGGGCTGTTGTTGTTGTTGTATTTTGAGCCGAGCTAAGTCTCGGGGATGTTAGATTTATAAGGGAAATGCTGCCGAAATTTCGGTAGGCAAATATGGAGTTAAAGGCATTTTTTTGAGCCTAAGGATCTCATTGGGTAACTTTGACCATTTGCAGATTTTTGACGAAACGGGACGGGACTTTTGGAAGAGCTTACGACGTCTGTGAGGTATGTAAAGCTTCCCAATTCTTTATTTGGCATATCTTAGTGTGTTAGTTGAATATGAGACCTTCCGGAGCATTTCTGCTCCTCGAAACCCGATCCACAGGAAAGTTACTATTCATTCAATTCGATTGAAGCCTAAAGGCTCCCTTTTGGCTAGAATGCCATTATTCGTCCGAAACCTATCGAAATGTGGTCGGGTAACCTAGAAATGATTATGTATGACCCTTGGCATATAACTGCTCGTAAAAATATGTTCGCCACCTCACTTCGACTCGAGGTGGGTCCGCTACCCCAAAATGCCCGATTTGCCCTTCGGGCCACCTTTGAGAATAAAGTTGAAAGTACCACTTCCGATCTTTGGAACATCCTCCTACGGGGTATGTTTGGACTATGCGATGCGCTAATCTATGTTCCGAACTATATGGACCATTTTGGAAACGTTTTGCAAAATGAAACTTTAAGTCGGCTAAGTATTCGACTATTTTGTATTCTAAAATGACTTATGAGTTCACTTTGCTTTGAAAGACTATTTTGAAATACGATTTGCATTTGCTTGCTCACGACTCCGCTCGTGCCTTATTATGACTTCGTTCACCGGTTCCCGGGCCGGTTTTGATTCGTGCGCGGTATGATGAATTCGGCCGTATGCTGTGTTACGGTTTCCGAGGCTTCGCCATAGGGCCCGGTTCCGTTTGGAGTTATGCTGTGATATGGCTCGGGACGCGATATGCTCACCGATGATTATGATTATGTTCGGAGATGTACGGAGATTTGAAACCTTCTGGTGTTATGCTGTGTGTGGCGCCAGCGTCGGAGTGGCGACCACATTCTTAAGCGTTTGCATGATTTTATTTGCATAAAACATATGTATATGATTTCGATACAGATTTTGACATACCAGTTTGTACCCCACTTTGACATTTGATTTGCTTTCGGTTTTGATCCATAATTCTGTACTCCGTGCTTTACATACTCAGTACATATTTCGTACTGACCCCCTCTCTCCGGGGGCTGCGTTTTATGCCCGCAGGTGCAGACATCGGTGATCCTCCGCAGTAGGCTTCGCTTCTTGCTTTCCGGAGTACTCTTACTTGGTCCGGAGTCCACTTTTGGTACAGACTCCTTTACTCTGTATATGTTTTGTATATTTGACAGTTTGGGTACGGCGAGGCCCTGTCTCGCCATATGTTATGTTTTAAATTCGTAGAGGCCTGTAGTCATCTTTGTGGGGCGAGGGTCCTATGTGTATGTTGTCCGATTTTGCTTTCGGGTCTTAAAGCGGTCTGTTTGATATGATGGCCCCAAATGGCCCTTTTGTATATATTTGTATTTTGACCGGCGATGTCTATTCCGCCGCTTTGTTTGAGATTGATTTGATATGACCGCTTAAGACAGATTTTCGATATAAATTATGTCTGATATAACTTTTGAAAATTCTGAAATAAGTTTGGATTCGGAAATGAATATGCGATTTGGTCTGGACACCCAGGTAGGGTGCCAGTCGCGGCCCACGGGGCTGGGTCGTGACATATATATGCATCACAACAAAGGCCACAGCGTCACCCCCTGTCAACTGTTCCTTATATATATACATCACAACAAAGGCCACATCGTCACCCCCTGTCAACTATGCTTTATATATATACATCACAACAAAGGCCACAACGTCACACTCTTTCAACTGTGCCTTATATATATACATCACAACAAAGGCCACAACGTCACCCCCTGTCAACTGTGCCTTATATATATACATCACAACAAAGGCCACAGCGTCACCCCCTGTTAACTGTGCCTTATATATATATGCATCACAACAAAGGCCACAACGTCACCCCTGTCAACTATGCCTTATACTTATACATCACAACAAAGGCCACAACGTTACCACTTATCAACTGTGCCTTTTATATATATACATCACAACAAAGGTCATAGCGTCGCCCCTCTCAATTGTACCATATATATATACATCACAACAAAGGCCACAACGTCACCCCCTGTCAACTATGCCTTATATATATACATCACAACAAAGTCCACAACGTTACCCCTTATCGACTGTGCCTTTTATATATATACATCACAACAATGGTCATAGCGTCGCCCTGTCAATTGTGCCTTATATATATACATTACAACAAAGGCCACAGCATCACCCCCTGTTAACTGTGCCTTATATATATGCATCACAACAAAGGCCACAGCGTCACCCCCTGTCAACTGTTCCTTATATATATACATCACAACAAAGGCCACAGCGTCACCCCCTGTCAACTATGCTTTATATATATACATCACAACAAAGGCCACAGCGTCACACTCTTTCAACTGTGCCTTATATATATACATCACAACAAAGGCCACAGCGTCACCCCCTGTCAACTGTGCCTTATATATATACATCACAACAAAGGCCACAGCGTCACCCCCTGTCAACTATGCCTTATATATATACATCACAACAAAGGCCACAACGTTACCACTTATCAACTGTGCCTTTTATATATATACATCACAACAAAGGTCATAGCGTCGCCCCTCTCAATTGTGCCTTATATATATACATCACAACAAAGGCCACAGCGTCACACTCTGTCAACTGTGCCTTATGTATATACATCAGAACAAAGGCGACAACGGTACCCCTTATCGACTGTGCCTTTTATATATATACATCACAACAAAGGTCATAGCGTCACCCCTGTCAATTGTGCCTTATATATATACATCACAACAAAGGCCACAGCATCACCCCCTGTTAACTGTGCCTTATATATATGCATCACAACAAAGGCCACAGCGTCACCCCTGTCAACTATGCCTTATATTATACATCACAACAAAGGCCACAACGTTACCCCTTATCAACTGTGCCTTTTATATATATACATCACAACAAAAGTCATAGCGTCACCCCCTGTCAATTGTGCCTTATGTATATACATCACAACAAAGGCCACAGCGTCACCCCCTGTTAACTGTGCCATATATATATATACATCACAACAAAGGCCACAGCGTCACCCCCTGTCAACTGTGACATATATATATATACATCACAACAAAGGCCACAGCGTCACCCCCTGTCAACTGTGCCTTATATATATACATCACAACAAAGGCCACAGCGTCACACTCTGTCAACTGTGCCTTATATATATACATCACAACAAAGGCCACAACGTTACCCCGTATCAACTGTGCCTTTTATATATATACATCACAACAAAGTTCATAGTGTCACCCCCTGTCAATTGTGCCTTATGTATATACATCACAACAAAGGCCACAGCGTCACCCCCTGTGAACTGTGCCTTAGATATATACCTCACAACAAAGTCCACAGCGTCACCCCCTGTCAACTGTGCCTTTTATATATATACATGACCACAAATGTCATAGCGTCACCCCTGTCAATTGTGCCTTATATATATACATCACAACAAAGGCCACATCATCACCCCCTGTTAACTGTGCCTTATATATATGCATCACAACAAAGGCCACAGCGTCACCCCCTGTCAACTGTTCCTTATATATATACATCACAACAAAGGCCACAGCGTCACCCCCTGTCAACTATGCTTTATATATATACATCACAACAAAGGCCACAGCGTCACACTCTTTCAACTGTGCCTTATATATATACATCACAACAAAGGCCACAGCGTCACCCCCTGTCAACTGTGCCTTATATATATACATCACAACAAAGGCCACAGCGTCACCCCCTGTCAACTATGCCTTATATATATACATCACAACAAAGGCCACAACGTTACCACTTATCAACTGTGCCTTTTATATATATACATCACAACAAAGGTCATAGCGTCGCCCCTCTCAATTGTGCCTTATATATATACATCACATAAAAGGCCACAGCGTCACCCCCTGTCAACTATGCCTTATATATATACATCACAACAAAGTCCACAACGTTACCCCTTATCGACTGTGCCTTTTATATATATACATCACAACAATGGTCATAGCGTCGCCCTGTCAATTGTGCCTTATATATATACATTACAACAAAGGCCACAGCATCACCCCCTGTTAACTGTGTCTTATATATATGCATCACAACAAAGGCCACAGCGTCACCCCTGTCAACTATGCCTTATACTTATACATCACAACAAAGGCCACAACGTTACCACTTATCAACTGTGCCTTTTATATATATACATCACAACAAAGTTCATAGTGTCACCCCCTGTCAATTGTGCCTTATGTATATACATCACAACAAAGGCCACAGCGTCACCCCCTGTTAACTATGCCATATATATATATACATCACAACAAAGGCCACAGCGTCACCCCTTGTCAACTGTGACATATATATATATACATCACAACAAAGGCCACAGCGTCACCCCCTTTCAACTGTGCCTTATATATATACATCACAACAAAGGCCACAGCGTCACACTCTGTCAACTGTGCCTTATATATATACATCACAACAAAGGCCACAACGTTACCCCGTATCAACTGTGCCTTTTATATATATACATCACAACAAAGTTCACAGCGTCACCCCCTGTCAACTGTGCCTTATGTATATACATCACAACAAAGGCCACAACGTTACCCCTTATCGACTGTGCCTTTTATATATATACATCACAACAATGGTCATAGCGTCGCCCCTGTCAATTGTGCCTTATATATATACATCACAACAAAGGCTACAGCATCACCCCCTGTTAACTGTGCCTTATATATATGTATCACAACAAAGGCCACAGCGTCACCCCTGTCAACTATGCCTTATACTTATACATCACAACAAAGGCCACAACGTTACCCCTTATCAACTGTGCCTTTTATATATATATATATATCACAACAAAAGTCATAGCGTCACCCCTGTCAATTGTGCCTTATGTATATACATCACAACAAAGGCCACAGCGTCACCCCCTGTTAACTATGCCATATATATATATACATCACAACAAAGGCCACAGCGTAACCCCTGTCAACTGTGACATATATATATATACATCACAACAAAGGCCACAGCGTCACCCCCTTTCAACTGTGCCTTATATATATACATCACAACAAAGGCCACAGCGTCACACTCTGTCAACTGTGCCTTATATATATACATCACAACAAAGGCCACAACGTTACCCCGTATCAACTGTGCCTTTTATATATATACATCACAACAAAGTTCATAGCGTCACCCCCTGTCAACTGTGCCTTATGTATATACATCACAACAAAGGCCACAACGTTACCCCTTATCGACTGTGCCTTTTATATATATACATCACAACAATGGTCATAGCGTCGCCCCTGTCAATTGTGCCTTATATATATACATCACAACAAAGGCTACAGCATCACCCCCTGTTAACTGTGCCTTATATATATGTATCACAACAAAGGCCACAGCGTCACCCCTGTCAACTATGCCTTATACTTATACATCACAACAAAGGCCACAACGTTACCCCTTATCAACTGTGCCTTTTATATATATATATATCACAACAAAAGTCATAGCGTCACCCCTGTCAATTGTGCCTTATGTATATACATCACAACAAAGGCCACAGCGTCACCCCCTGTTAACTATGCCATATATATATATACATCACAACAAAGGCCACAGCGTCACCCCCTGTCAACTGTGACATATATATATATACATCACAACAAAGGCCACAGCGTCACCCCCTTTCAACTGTGCCTTATATATATACATCACAACAAAGGCCACAGCGTCACACTCTGTCAACTGTGCCTTATATATATACATCACAACAAAGGCCACAACGTTACCCCGTATCAACTGTGCCTTTTATATATATACATCACAACAAAGTTCATAGCGTCACCCCCTGTCAATTGTGCCTTATGTATATACATCACAACAAAGGCCACAACATCACCCCCTGTTAACTGTGCCTTATATATATGCATCACAACAAAGGCCACAGCGTCACCCCCTGTCAACTGTTCCTTGTATATATATATATACATCACAACAAAGGCCACAGCATCACCCCCTGTCAACTGTGCCTTATATATATACCTCACAACAAAGGCCACTGCATCACCCCTGTCAACTGTGCCTTATATATATATATCACAACAATAGTCATAGCGTCACCCCCTGTGAATTGTGCCTTATGTATATACATCACAACAAAGGCCACAATATCACCCCCTGTAAACTGTGCCTTATATATATGCATCACAACAAAGGCCACAGCGTCACCCCCTGTCAACTGTTCCTTATATATGTATATATATATACATCACAACAAAGGCCACAGCGTCACCCCCTGTCAACTGTGCCATATATATATACCTCACAACAAAGGCCACAGCGTCACCCCCTGTGAACTGTGCCTTATATATATATATATACATCCCAACAAAGGCCACAGCGTCACCCCCTGTTAACTATGCCATATATATATATACATCACAACAAAGGCCACAGCGTCACCCCCTGTCAACTGTGACATATATATATACATCACAACAAAGGCCACAGCGTCACCCCCTATCAACTGTGCCTTATATATATACATCACAACAAAGGCCACAGCGTCAGACTCTGTCAACTGTGCCTTATGTATATACATCACAACAAAGGCCACAACGGTACCCCTTATCGACTGTGCCTTTTATATATATACATCACAACAATGGTCATAGCGTCGCCCCTGTCAATTGTGCCTTATATATATACATCACAACAAAGGCTACAGCATCACCCCCTGTTAATTGTGCCTTATATATATGTATCACAACAAAGGCCACAGCGTCACCCCTGTCAACTATGCCTTATACTTATACATCACAACAAAGGCCACAACGTTACCCCTTATCAACTGTGCCTTTTATATATATATATATATCACAACAAAAGTCATAGCGTCACTCCTGTCAATTGTGCCTTATGTATATACATCACAACAAAGGCCACAGCGTCACCCCCTGTTAACTATGCCATATATATATATACATCACAACAAAGGCCACAGCGTCACCCCCTTTCAACTGTGCCTTATATATATACATCACAACAAAGGCCACAGCGTCACACTCTGTCAACTGTGCCTTATATATATACATCACAACAAAGGCCACAACGTTACCCCGTATCAACTGTGCCTTTTATATATATACATCACAACAAAGTTCATAGTGTCACCCCCTGTCAATTGTGCCTTATGTATATACATCACAACAAAGGCCACAGCGTCACCCCCTGTTAACTATGCCATATATATATATACATCACAACAAAGGCCACAGCGTCACCCCTTGTCAACTGTGACATATATATATATACATCACAACAAAGGCCACAGCGTCACCCCCTTTCAACTGTGCCTTATATATATACATCACAACAAAGGCCACAGCGTCACACTCTGTCAACTGTGCCTTATATATATACATCACAACAAAGGCCACAACGTTACCCCGTATCAACTGTGCCTTTTATATATATACATCACAACAAAGTTCATAGCGTCACCCCCTGTCAACTGTGCCTTATGTATATACATCACAACAAAGGCCACAACGTTACCCCTTATCGACTGTGCCTTTTATATATATACATCACAACAATGGTCATAGCGTCGCCCCTGTCAATTGTGCCTTATATATATACATCACAACAAAGGCTACAGCATCACCCCCTGTTAACTGTGTCTTATATATATGTATCACAACAAAGGCCACAGCGTCACCCCTGTCAACTATGCCTTATACTTATACATCACAACAAAGGCCACAACGTTACCCCTTATCAAATGTGCCTTTTATATATATATATATCACAACAAAAGTCATAGCGTCACCCCCTGTCAATTGTGCCTTATGTATATACATCACAACAAAGGCCACAGCGTCACCCCCTGTTAACTATGCCATATATATATATATACATCACAACAAAGGCCACAGCGTCACCCCCTGTCAACTGTGACATATATATATATACATCACAACAAAGGCCACAGCGTCACCCCCTTTCAACTGTGCCTTATATATATACATCACAACAAAGGCCACAGCGTCACACTCTGTCAACTGTGCCTTATATATATACATCACAACAAAGGCCACAACGTTACCCCGTATCAACTGTGCCTTTTATATATATACATCACAACAAAGTTCATAGCGTCACCCCCTGTCAATTGTGCCTTATGTATATACATCACAACAAAGGCCACAACATCACCCCCTGTTAACTGTGCCTTATATATATGCATCACAACAAAGGCCACAGCGTCACCCCCTGTCAACTGTTCCTTGTATATATATATATACATCACAACAAAGGCCACAACATCACCCCCTGTCAACTGTGCCTTATATATATACCTCACAACAAAGGCCACTGCATCACCCCTGTGAACGGTTCCTTATATATATATATATATATATATATATATATATATATATATATATATATATATATATATATATTATATACATCACAACAAAGGCCACAGCGTCACCCCCTGTCAACTGTGCCTTAGATATATACCTCACAACAAAGGCCACAGCGTCACCCCCTGTCAACTGTGCCTTTTATATATATACATCACAACAAATGTCATAGCGTCACCCCTGTCAATTGTGCCTTATATATATACATCACAACGAAGGCCACATCATCACCCCCTGTTAACTGTGCCTTATATATATGCATCACAACAAAGGCCACAGCGTCACCCCCTGTCAACTGTTCCTTATATATATACATCACAACAAAGGCCACAGCGTCACCCCCGTCAACTATGCTTTATATATATACATCACAACAAAGGCCACAGCGTCACACTCTTTCAACTGTGCCTTATATATATACATCACAACAAAGGCCACAGCGTCACCCCTGTCAACTGTGCCTTATATATATACATCACAACAAAGGCCACAGCGTCACCCCCTGTCAACTATGCCTTATATATATACATCACAACAAAGGCCACAACGTTACCACTTATCAACTGTGCCTTTTATATATATACATCACAACAAAGGTCATAGCGTCGCCCCTCTCAATTGTGCCTTATATATATACACACAACAAACGCCACATCGTCACCCCCTGTCAACTATGCCTTATATATATACATCACAACAAAGTCCACAACGTTACCCCTTATCGACTGTGCCTTTTATATATATACATCACAACAATGGTCATAGTGTCGCCCTGTCAATTGTGCCTTATATATATACATTACAACAAAGGCCACAGCATCACCCCCTGTTAACTGTGTCTTATATATATGCATCACAACAAAGGCCACAGCGTCACCCCTATCAACTATGCTTTATACTTATACATCACAACAAAGGCCACAACGTTACGCTGTGGTATATATATATGGCACAGTTGACAGGGGGTGACGCTGTGGCCTTTGTTGTGATGTATATATATATATATCACAACAAAAGTCATAGCGTCACCCCCTGTGAATTGTGCCTTATGTATATACATCACAACAAAGGCCACAGTATCACCCCCTGTAAACTGTGTCTTATATATATGCATCACAACAAAGGCAACAGCATCACCCCCTGTCAACTGTTCCTTATATATGTATATATATATACATCACAACAAAGGCCACAGCGTCACCCCCTGTCAACTGTGCCATATATATATACCTCACAACAAAGGCCACAGCGTCACCCCCTGTGAACTGTGCCTTATATATATATATATATATATACATCCCAACAAAGGCCACTGTGTCACCACTGTTAACTATGCCATATATATATATATACATCACAACAAAGGCCACAGCGTCACCCCCTGTCAACTGTGACATATATATATACATCACAACAAAGGCCACAGCGTCACCCCTGTTATGTCCCGTATTTTCGTATAACGGGAAATCAAGAAATAAAGAAGACTTGTGTGTTGAGGAAATATTTTGATTTTGGTGAATATGAATATGTTGGTTATGGAGTTATTAATGTTAAGACGTCGGGGAAGGCCGAGGGTAAATTTGAACTTCGGAAATTAGTTTCGGGAATTACAAAACGGGACATTTTATGAATTGGGCTAAGAAAATGGAATACAAAAATTGAGGCCCAAAGGAAGTGAATTGGCCGGCCCAAGGGAGCAAGTCCAAGTCCATTTATTAAGGTCATGTGCTATGCACATGACCTTAGGAGTGGATATATATGATATATGTTAGCTTTATCAAGATCAAAAAAAAAAAAATCTCAAGAACACCTTTGAAGGTGCTCTCGGCCGAAAAAGAAAGAGAAAGAAAAAAAATTTCGTGGCTTGTTCCTAATCCAATCACCTAGTCTCTTTTGGAATGATTGATGAGTTCGAGGTGCTCTTCGTGGTGGTATAATTAGATTGGCGTAAGGTGCTCGTTTGCGGCAAATCGGAAATTCAAGAAAAAGGTAAGATCTTTATGTTTTAATGCTATGAAATGGATACATATGTGTTAGTGATTGAATTGGCATGAAGATTTTGGAATGGTGTTGTGTTTGTGCATGGCGTGTGTGTGCAAAAAGAGTGTGTTTGGCCGTGGGTTTTATAAGGTTTAAGGCATAAGAATTTGATCTTATTTAGCTTGAATGATGTGTTGTTGTGGTCATTATGTTGTAAAGGATTGATTAAGGAATTGAGTTGGTGTTAGAAAATAATTTCGGACGTTATCGGAAAGTGTATACCTTTGGTATATTTGTGTATATCATAGTATATATATGATACTAAAGACTTTAAATATGATTTATGGTTGATGATAATGAGTTTGGAATGAAACGACGCAAGTTAGAACGTTCGTCGTAACTTTTGGGGTTTTGAATGAAAATTGGAAAGTAGTGAACTTTGGGGATGTTTGTATGTGGTTTGGAACTTGTTTGTTATGTAATGGAATAACCTTGAATGAATGAATACAATAATGTGGATTTGAGTTGAAATTGTGAAGTTTGGAAATAGGATTACCAACTTATGGAATGAGGTGCAATTGTGAAGTTAGTGTGTTTGATTGTGATTCGTATTGTGTATTGATGTTTGGGCTGTTGATGTTGTTATATTTTGAGCCGAGCTAAGTCTCGGGGGTGTTAGATTTATAGGGGAAGTGCTGCCGAAATTTCGGTAGCCAAATATAGCCCAAAGACTAAAATGTTAATTCTCATGAATAGTAACTGGTAAAAGTGACCATTTGCAGTTTCTGGACGAAACGGGAATTGCGATTTGAGGAGCGTAAGGCGCCAACCAGGTATGTAAAGCCTACCTATCATTCTTTTGGCATGTCCTAGATATACTAGGTTAAGATCGGCCCCTCGGGAATAATCCTACTCTTGGAAATCGAGGTTCAAGTTCGAGCACTATTCACTCAGCGCGATTGAACCCTCTTTGTCACATTTGGTTAAAAGAATGTTCGTACCTCCATAACTTGTGCTGTTGTGTCCGAAACTCTTCGAAACTTTTGTAGATGGCTCTATGGAGCCGAAAGTCTGTGATTTGTGTCCGCCACCTCAATTTGACTCGAGGTGGGCCCGCGAGCCCCGAGGCTCCCCTTATTCGGTTTGTTTGATTCATTTGTGTCCGTTATGATCCGCAACCGTCTGTTTAGGACCCAAGGATGTGTTTGAAACTTTCTATGCCATTAATGTACGTTTTGTACTTTGAATGATGTGAGATTTTCGGAAAATGACTTATGAACAGTTTTCTTGCGAATTTGGCAGTTTGGAACTTCGTAACTTTTATACGCATACTTTGATCAGTCTGATTCCTACTCCGATCCTTCGGGCATCAGTATATACCTCTACGTAAACTATCTGTTAAGTCCGACCAATTATTTTTGATATGCATATGATTTCTGCACTACTCTGTTCGTGCTGCCTGCTATGACTTCGTTCGTCGGTACCCGGGCCGACTTTGTGATCGTGCGCACTATAATATATTCGGGAGTTATGATGTGTTACGGTTTCCGAGGCCTCGCCATAGGGCCGGTTACCGTTTATGGAGTTATGATGTGATATGGCATTTGATACGTTCTGATGATATGATGTGTGTGTCATATGATGTGTCTGGAGATTGTACGGAGATTTGAAACCTTCTGGAGTTATGATGTGTTGTGGCACCAGCGTCGGGGGGTGACCACGTTCCTAAACCCTATACATGATTTGATTTGCATTTGTACGTTCGCCTCCCGCACAGGTTTGCTTTGTTTGCGATGTTGGTGTGTTGGTTCTTTCTGACTCCAGCTGTGTTTGTGATTTCTGTACCTTCTGCTTTACATACTCAGTACTTCTCCCGTACTGACCCCCGTTTCTTCGGGGGCTGTGTTTCATGCCCGCAGGTACAGAAGCTCATTTGGGTGGTCCTCCAGTTTAGGCTACTCATTCTGCTGTGTTGGAGAGCTCCCCTTTGATCCGGAGCCTACTTTGGTACATGTCTTTTGTTGTGTCTGTATTCTATACATTTGTGGATGTGTGGGTACGGCGGGGCCCTGTCCCGTCATGTGTTCATATGTTCTGTTTTGTCTAGAGGCCTGTAGTCAGATTTGTGGGTCGTGGGTCCGGTGTGTTTGCATGTGAGTCTGTTTTGCATTCTTAAGCGGCCCGTACGCTGCTATGGCCAAGTCGGCCTCTGAGTTTGTATGTATGTGTATGTACTTGGGGGCGATGTGCATTCCGCCACCCTTCTGATGTGTGTGTGTGAAATTTGGCGATGTATATTCCGCCTCCTTTCTGATTTGTGATTTGTCTGATCTGTACGGGCGACTGCTTAGGATAAGTGTTCGGTAGAGATCTGATTATGATGTTGAGTTCGAATAACGTACGTTGAGTTTGGTCCAGTCTGATTACGATGATCTGGGTGTGAGTTCGTTTGGGGTGTCCCGGAAGGGCACTAGTCGCGGCCCACGGGGCTGGGTCGTGACAAAAGTGGTATCAAAGCGGTTTGTCCTCGGAATGTCTACATGCCGTGTCTAGTAGAGTCTTGTTTATCGATGTGTTGTGCACCACATCTATAAACAAGGAGCTACAGGACATCTAGGATGTTGTGTTGCCCTTTCTTTGGAATCTTAGATCGTGCGATAGAGCTGTGTTAATAGGGTCATTCTGATCTGACCCGTTGTTGTGTTTGCAGTGATGCCTCCGAAGAAGGCAACGGCGGCCCAGAAGGGCAAGGCGAAGATGGGAGAGACCAGTCAGGCACAACGGGCTACTCGGGCTCGTGTTTATGATTTGCCGGAGGTTACACCTCATTCTGAGGGGTCTGCTACACCCCCATTAGTACAGCCTGGAGCGGGACCTTCAGCAGCTCCAGAGGTCCGTGTACCCGCTCCTGAGACTCCAGCTCCTCAGCCAGGGGCGGAGGATAGGACCCTGAGGGAGGCTATACAGTTGCTGACCACGATTGTAGCCGGACAGGCTCGCAGGCGCGGGCGGAGGGACGATGATGATGAGGACAGGCGGGAAAGCCTGAGAGTTCGGGAGTTCTTGTTATGCGGCCCTCCAGAGTTTTTCGGGTCTAAGCCCGACGAGGACCCCCATGACTTCATTCGGGGGATGCGGCGTGCATTAGACTTGGTCAGGGCGTCAGAGACCGAGTCGGTTGAGCTAGCTTCGCATAGACTTCGGGATGTTGCCGCGCATTGGTATGAGACTTGGGAGCTATCTCGGGGTGAGGGTGCTCCTCCAGCTATGTGGGATCAGTTTGTGACTGCTTTCACCCGCCACTTTCTGCCCGCAGAGTTACGACGGGAGCGAGCTGATCGGTTTTTGCATCTGCAGCAGAGGGGTCGGAGCGTCCGTGAATATAATTTGGAGTTTGATTCCCTGGCCCGGTATGCCCCTGCCGTGGTGGCAGATATGACAGATCGGATGCATAGGTATGTTATGGGGCTGGATCGTTACTTGATTGACGGGTGCATGGCGGTATCATTGCAGACAGATATGGACATTGCCCGTCTACAGGCCTACGCCCAGGGGATGGAGAACCGGCACCGAGCAGATCGGCCCAGCCGAGAGTATGATGGGAGACGGCCCAAGAGGGCCAGATCAGCGGGGTATCCTGGAGATTCACGGGGCGGGCAGCCGCAGTATCAGTCCAGCGGGTACTTTCCTCCGTCAGGCCGGGACACACAGTCTGTTGGTAAGAGGTTTGAGGGAGCAGGACCGTCCAGGGCAGACCAGAGTTCCAGAGCCCCAGGTCCTCAGGCGAGCAGGGGTCCCAGTCAGTTTAGGCCACCCATACCCCAGTGTTCGTATTGCGGAAGATCGCACCCAGGTGAGTGCTTCAGGGCCACGGGGGCCTGTTTTGCTTGCGGCCGCCAGGGCCATATCATGCGGGATTGTCCGTGGGCAGGCTGTTCCGGCAGCACAGCACCGCCGATGAGATCCGTTGCTGGTTCGTCATCTACCCCTTCGGCCACGCGCTCTACGGGGCGAGGTATGCCAGCACCAGCGGGCCGCGGTAGAGGCCGTGGTGGGGCTTCAGATTCTAGCGGTCCCTCGAACCGCATCTACGCTTTGACTGGTCGTCGGGACCCAGAGGCACCCCCAGACACAGACCCAGGTATATTACTAACCTTTTTGTTTAATGAATATGTGCAATGGTAGGTTTGTACCTCAGTATTATGCGATATACTTTTGTGTGTGTTAGTAAAGGTAAGGTAAGAATCCGAATTAATGAAAATATCCGAGGCAGTTATCTGTACATGTGGGGGGAAAAATATGGGATTTGGAAGACTAGAACGATAGACCTCACAGCCAGAAAAGCAAACGACCTCTTTGGGTTAGAGTGGGACCCGCTTCGAAAAATTTCCGAAAAAATTTGCTAAGACCCCGTTTGGCCTAAAATTACGTGGCAAAGGTCGTGCGAGGCAGTTGGCGAAATTATATCAGCCCTAACGCGTCAAAATGTGTAAAAGTTTCAGGGTTAAGCGTGCTCAAGCCAGAGCAATTCTGGGATGGGTGACCCCCTGGGAAGTAACGCAAAATTTTGCACAAGTGTAAGTATGATTAACGTAAATGGGAATTTGGGTTAACCAAAGGTGAATAGAATGTGTGGAGAATAATTAGTGCCCTTTCGAGAGTCGCGCGGAACGAGGCGGACTAAATGGGCGAAAAGGAAAGGATACAACACCTCTTGGGAAATTGAACGAATTTGAATAACAGCCAGAGATGTTCGCCGGTAAGGTATGAGTAAACGTGTGTAGGTGTATATGTATGTGTATGTGTGTGTATGATTCTCATTTGGTGCCTAGGAGGGCAAAGAGCTGAGCCCGGCGACTAATGTTGTGATAAAGAAAAGATAAGCAGTGTGAGTAATTGGAAATTTGAAGGAATCGATACGTAAGACGCAAGGTAAATTGTGTGACGACTTGGTGAATGAGTTTGCAAATCAAGGGGCATTCTCATGAATTATTGGAGCTTTAATATGAATGATTTGATTCTAAATTGACATCCCATCTGTGGTGCTTCTGCACTTCCGATTCCGATGAGGCTCTACCTAGTACACCTCTGTACTTCTGCGCTCGACTAGGTTCCCGTCCGATGAACCTTTTGTGCGCTTTGATTCCGAATCCGTTTCTGTCTGGCGCACCTCTGTGGGTCTGACTCTGGATATAAATCCGTCTGATATGATTCGATGCGTTTGATTTTGACCGCGTGTGTGTTTGATATCCTTCGGTTTGTCTGATCACGATTCGGTATGAAACCACTCTGTATGTTTGCTTCTGAATTCGGGTTTGTTCGATATGATTCCGTACGACTGGCTTTGATTGTGAATTTGTTTGGTATATCTTAGTGTGTCTGATTCTGCCTACGAGTTCGTTTGATACGCCTTTATACGTCTGACTCCGATCTCAGATGTGTCTGATATGCTTCCGTACCTTCGATGTTGACTACGAATCCAACCGCCATAGTTGAGTATGTCTGCTTCCGATTATGAATCCGTTCGGTTTTAGTTCTGAATCTTTTGGGCATGAAGTGTCTGATATGAAGTAAAGTGAGATTACGACGATGTGGTAAGGAAACTCAGGAGTGTGAAAAGAAGATGATATTGACGATGATGTCTGGAAAGCGTCCGTCCCTTACGAGAATATAGTGCAGAGTTCGGTGATTACGTAGAGTATGAGAAAATGTATTATGAAGGTATTTGGGTCAGTGATGTGAAAAATCTACCCTAGTATTGGTAAAGAAGACATGTCGGAGAAATCAATAAAGGACCTATCAAGAGAACCCTCCCGGAGTAGTACGACACCCTTGAGGTCGATTCAACATTCGAGGACGAATGTTCTAAAGGGGGGGAGAATGTTATGTCCCGTATTTTCGTATAACGGGAAATCAAGAAATAAAGAAGACTTGTGTGTTGAGGAAATATTTTGATTTTGGTGAATATGAATATGTTGGTTATGGAGTTATTAATGTTAAGACGTCGGGGAAGGCCGAGGGTAAATTTGGAACTTCGGAAATTAGTTTCGGGAATTACAAAACGGGACATTTTATGAATTGGGCTAAGAAAATGGAATACAAAAATTGAGGCCCAAAGGAAGTGAATTGGCCGGCCCAAGGGAGCAAGTCCAAGTCCATTTATTAAGGTCATGTGCTATGCACATGACCTAGGAGTGGATATATATGATATGTGTTAGCTTTATCAAGATCAAAAAAAAAAAAAAATCTCAAGAACACCATTGAAGGTGCTCTCGGCCGAAAAAGAAAGAGAAAGAAAAAAAATTTCGTGGCTTGTTCCTAATCCAATCACCTAGTCTCTTTTGGAATGATTGATGAGTTCGAGGTGCTCTTCGTGGTGGTATAATTAGATTGGCGTAAGGTGCTCGTTTGCGGCAAATCGGAAATTCAAGAAAAAGGTAAGATCTTTATGTTTTAATGCTATGAAATGGATACATATGTGTTAGTGATTGAATTGGCATGAAGATTTTGGAATGGTGTTGTGTTTGTGCATGGCGTGTGTGTGCAAAAAGAGTGTGTTTGGCCGTGGGTTTTATAAGGTTTAAGGCATAAGAATTTGATCTTATTTAGCTTGAATGATGTGTTGTTATGGTCATTATGTTGTAAAGGATTGATTAAAGAATTGAGTTGGTGTTAGAAAATAATTTCGGACGTTATCGGAAAGTGTATACCTTTGGTATATTTGTGTATATCATAGTATATATATGATACTAAAGACTTTAAATATGATTTATGGTTGATGATAATGAGTTTGGAATGAAACGACGCAAGTTAGAACGTTCGTCGTAACTTTTGGGGTTTTGAATGAAAATTGGAAAGTAGTGAACTTTGGGGATGTTTGTATGTGGTTTGGAACTTGTTTGTTATGTAATGGAATAACCTTGAATGAATGAATACAATAATGTGGATTTGAGTTGAAATTGTGAAGTTTGGAAATCGGATTACCAACTTATGGAATGAGGTGCAATTGTGAAGTTAGTGTGTTTGATTGTGATTCGTATTGTGTATTGATGTTTGGGCTGTTGATGTTGTTATATTTTGAGCCGAGCTAAGTCTCGGGGGTGTTAGATTTATAGGGGAAGTGCTGCCAAAATTTCGGTAGCCAAATATAGCCCAAAGACTAAAATGTTAATTCTCATGAATAGTAACTGGTAAAAGTGACCATTTGCAGTTTCTGGACAAAACGGGAATTGCGATTTGAGGAGCGTAAGGCGCCAACCAGGTATGTAAAGCCTACCTATCATTCTTTTGGCATGTCCTAGATATACTAGGTTAAGATCGGCCCCTCGGGAATAATCCTACTCTTGGAAATCGAGGTTCAAGTTCGAGCACTATTCACTCAGCGCGATTGAACCCTCTTTGTCACATTTGGTTAAAAGAATGTTCGTACCTCCATAACTTGTGTTGTTGTGTCCGAAACTCTTCGAAACTTTTGTAGATGGCTCTATGGAGCCGAAAGTCTGTGATTTGTGTCCGCCACCTCAATTTGACTCGAGGTGGGCCCGCGAGCCCTGAGGCTCCCATTATTCGGTTTGTTTGATTCATTTGTGTCCGTTATGATCCGCAACCGTCTGTTTAGGACCCAAGGATGTGTTTGAAACTTTCTATGCCATTAATGTACGTTTTGTACTTTGAATGATGTGAGATTTTCGGAAAATGACTTATGAACAGTTTTCTTGCGAATTTGGCAGTTTGGAACTTCGTAACTTTTATACGCATACTTTGATCAGTCTGATTCCTACTCCGATCCTTCGGGCGTCAGTATATACCTCTACGTAAACTATATGTTAAGTCCGACAAATTATTTTTGATATGCATATGATTTCTGCACTACTCTGTTCGTGTTGCCTGCTATGACTTCGTTCGTCGGTACCCGGGCCGACTTTGTGATCGTGCGCACTATAATATATTCGGGAGTTATGATGTGTTACGGTTTCCGAGGCCTCGCCATAGGGCCGGTTACCGTTTATGGAGTTATGATGTGATATGGCATTTGATACGTTCTGATGATATGATGTGTGTGTGATATGATGTGTCTGGAGATTGTACGGAGATTTGAAACCTTCTGGAGTTATGATGTGTTGTGGCACCAGCGTCGGGGGGTGACCACGTTCCTAAACCCTATACATGATTTGATTTGCATTTGTACGTTCGCCTCCCGCACAGGTTTGCTTTGTTTGCGATGTTGGTGTGTTGGTTCTTTCTGACTCCAGCTGTGTTTGTGATTTCTGTACCTTCTGCTTTACATACTCAGTACTTCTCCCGTACTGACCCCCGTTTCTTCGGGGGCTGTGTTTCATGCCCGTAGGTACAGAAGCTCGTTTGGGTGGTCCTCCAGTTTAGGCTACTCATTCTGCTGTGTTGGAGAGCTCCCCTTTGATCCGGAGCCTACTTTGGTACATGTCTTTTGTTGTGTCTGTATTCTGTACATTTGTGGATGTGTGGGTACGGCGGGGCCCTGTCCCGTCATGTGTTCATATGTTCTGTTTTGTCTAGAGGCCTGTAGTCAGATTTGTGGGTCGTGGGTCCGGTGTGTTTGCATGTGAGTCTGTTTTGCATTCTTAAGCGGCCCGTACGCTGCTATGGCCAAGTCGGCCTCTGAGTTTGTATGTATGTGTATGTACTTGGGGGCGATGTGCATTCCGCCACCCTTCTGATGTGTGTGTGTGAAATTTAGCGATGTATATTCCGCCTCCTTTCTGATTTGTGATTTGTCTGATCTGTACGGGCGACTGCTTAGGATAAGTGTTCGGTAGAGATCTGATTACGATGTTGAGTTCGAATAACGTACGTTGAGTTTGGTCGAGTCTGATTACGATGATCTGGGTGTGAGTTCGTTTGGGGTGTCCCGGAAGGGCACCAGTCGCGGCCCACGGGGCTGGGTCGTGACAATCCCCTATCAATTGTGCCTTATATATATACATCACAACAAAGGCCACAGCGTCACCACTCTTTCAACTGTGCCTTATGTATATACATCACAACAAAGGCCACAACGTTACCCCTTATCGACTGTGCCTTTTATATATATACATCACAACAATGGTCATAGCGTCGCCCCTGTCAATTGTGCCTTATATATATACATCACAACTGTTACGCCCCGTATTTTTATACATTGGGACAACCCGGATTAATTATGATAATTTAGAGCCAAGACTATTCCGGGATTCGAAGTCGGGACTTTTGACCTTTGATTTTATTTCGAGGCATAAGTTATATATGGAATTGTTGGCATTGAACACTTAGGAAAAATTTGGGACCACAATTCATAAATTGGAATTAAAATGTTGTGCAAAAAAATAAAAAAATAAAAAATAAATTCCTTGGTGGCCATGTAAATGGGAATTGGTCCCACACATTATGTGGCCAATTTTAATTGGTCCACTCCATGTGTGGGCCAAGGACACTTGGACAACAACTATATGAGCCTAAAGTATGACCAAGTAGTCATCTTTTCCCCATTGCAAGACTTAGAAAAAAAAATCAAGGAGTTGAAGACCACCTTCAACACCCCTCTCGGCTACAAACCAAGAAAAACCAAATCCAAATCAAGCCACCCCAAAATTATTTCCTTGGTATAAATCAACTATTTAGAAGTCCCTAAGTAACGTGGAAGAGTTGTTTGGGTCATCCAACCACTAGTTGTGCCCAATTGCAAACCCTAACTATTGAAGGAAGTGAAGAAGGAAGGTAAGCATTCATTATGTTTTTGTGTTATGAAGGTTATATTCATGTTGTAGTATCTTATAGTGGTTGGAAATCATGAAATATAGTATGATTGGGAGTGGGCCGTGTGATGGGTGTTGTTGTGTTGTGATTGAAATTATGAATTAATGTTTAGTTAGTTGATTGGGATCATTGTAAGGTGAAGAACAATTGAGAATCCTCCATATATGTGTATATATAGTGTTGATTGAAATGGGTCACATTATATGACGATGAACGAATGAACGTCGCTTAATGTTTTAATCGCCGTCGCTATGAATCTTATGTTGGAAATGAATGTTTGTTGACTCAAAATGATGTTGTTAATGTGCGGACTGTTTTTTGGAGGTTATTGTATATTTATTGTAATTGGTATATTGATGAGATAGCATTGTTAGAATGTAATTTGAGGATACAAACCATGATTTGGAAATGAAGAAAATTTTTTTTAAAGGGCTGTCTCGGTTGGGGCTGTTTTCGGCCAGCTTGGAAAAAAAAATCGGGTTGTTGGAAATGTGGTATGAATTGCTTAGAATGCCCTTGAATGTTGTTAGTATGGGTTTGGGTTAATAATCAAATGTACGAACGATATTGTGGCTTTAAAGTAAGCCATGGAATTGAATAATTGGGAAGTTGTCAAATGGCGTAAAAGAGAGCTACCATTATTATTTTGCTTTTCGGATTGGTTGTCAATGTTACTAGGTTGGTTATTGTGGTTGTTGTTGTTGATTTTGAGCGAGTTAAATTCTCGGGGTAGCCTATTTACAGGGGAAATGCTGCCCGGATTTCTGTAGAATTAAGGGCGAAATTGGAATTTAATGCCCAAAAAGTCTTTAGCTAATGTTTGGCATTTTATGGCTTGTTTGTAGACCTTGGGCAGCCCGAATCATAGTTTGGACTTAGCTTGAGTTGGATCATATTGGAGAGCGTTTGAGGTATGTAAGGCAACTTCCTTTCTTTTTGGCATGTCTTAGTTTTTATAGGCTAAATTAGAGCCTCAAGGAAACTTTCAAATCCGAAATCCGAGCATGTTATGATCCGTATATGTTCTTTGGCACTCTTATGTATGATCTGATGAAATATGAACCTTTATGTATTTGAAAAATCGCTTTTCGAACTTTGCGCAAAAAGGTTTCCCTTTAAGGAACTTCGAAATATCCGAATGCCATATCTTTCACATAAATGCTCGGATTGCTCCAATATATTTTTATAAAAATTTGCATTACGTATAACGAGTATGTTTTCCATAAGCAGGCCCGACTTGGGTAAATTCCCATCCGTGGGTCCCGCGACTTCCTTTTATGAAATTCGGGAGATTTTGAAAGAATATGTTAAGACTATTATTCAATTTTCAAATATGATCGTTTTGCTTATGTTTGAATTTATGATATTGATTTTATGCATATGACTACTCACGACTCTATTCGTGCATTTTGTTATTCCCTTCGCCGAGTCCCGGGCCGGTTCTGTTGTCGTGCGCTTTTTGATACATTCCGGTGTTATGCTGTGTTTATGGTTCACCGTGCTCCTCGCTCGAGGGCCGGGTTCCGCTTATGTTTGGCGTTATGCTGTGTTTGGCGTTATGCTGTGTTGTGATGTGTGACGGGGATTCGGAGATTTGAAACTTTCTGGTGTTATGCTGTGTTGTGGCGCCATCGACAGGCGGGCGACCACATTTTCCAGTGCCCTATGCATAATTTATACTTTGGAAATAAACATTTTGATATGTATTATTTTCTATATATCTGATTCGATTATTATTCAGATTTATTTCTGTACCTTCTGCTTTGCATACTCAGTACATATTTCGTACTGACCCCCTTCTCCGGGGGCTGCGTTTCATGCCCGTAGGTACAGACGCACAGCCTGGTGATCCACCTGTTTAGGACACCCTTTCTGCTATTCGGAGTGCTCCTCTCTTTCCGGAGCTTATACTTTTGGTATATATATTTATTAGTGCATTTGTATATATTCGTTCATGGGTACGGCGGGGCCCTGTCCCGTCATATGATTATGTCGGTCTGTTTAGAGGTCTGTGGACATGTTTGTGGGTTAGGGTCTTTCTGTATGGATGTATGTACATGTCGTTTGGGCGATCCCATACGCCGAGGCGGCCGGTCCGCATATGTTGTTTGGGCGATCCTATACGCCGAGGCGGCCGGTCCGCATATGTTTATATATTGCTTGGTTAGCCCTGTGTGGCTTTTGTTGGTATTTTCTGCGTGCAGGGTATATTGGATAGTCCGTAAAACAAAGGAAACTCTGCCGAAATTTTCTGGAAATTACCTAAATTTGAAATAAAGTCTTGTCGGCTTCCGCCATATACTAGAATGAGTTGATAGAATTTGAGATAATATTTGATAGATGGGTTCGGGTGCCCAGATCGGGCACTAGTCACGGCCTACGGGGTTGGGTCGTGACAGAAGTGGTATCAGAGCGGTTTGTCCTCGGAGTGTCCACAGATCGTGTCTAGTAGAGTCTTGTTTATCGGTGTGTTGTGCACCACATCTATAAACAGGAGGCTACAGGACATTTAGGATGTTGTCTTTTCTTCTGATCTTAGATCGTGCGATAGAACTGTGCTATTAGGATGATTCTGTTTTGATCTGTTGTTGTTTTTCTTTCAGTGATGCCTCCGAAAAAGGCGACGGCCGCCCAGAAGAAAAAGGGCGTAGTAGGAGAGACCAGCCGGGCTCAGAAGGGTACTCGGACCCTTGCTCAGATGATGCGTGATATTACGTCCCGGCCAGCCGACTCTGCTACGTCTTCATCGTCAGAGGAGTCTGGAGCAGCTTCACCATTAGCTCCAGGGGCTTCAGCTCCCGCGCCTCCAGCTCCTCAGCAAGGGGCGGAGGACAGGACACTAAGAGAGGCTGTGCAGTTATTGACCACTCTGGTAGCGGGACAGGCTCGCTGACGCGGGCGGAGAGATGATGATGATGACGATAGGCGTGACAGCCTGAGGGTTCGAGAGTTTCTATTATGTGGCCCTCCAGAGTTTTACGGGTCTAAGCCCGACGAGGACCCCCATGACTTTATTCGGGGGATGCGGCGCTCACTAGATTTGGTCAGGGCTTCAGAGACTGAGTCTGTTGAGTTGGCTTCGCATAGACTACGGGATGTTGTTGCTCACTGGTATGAGTCCTGGGAGCTATCCAGGGGTGAGGGTGCTACCCCAGCTACTTGGGACGGGTTCGTGACTGCTTTCACTCACCACTTTTTGCCCCCAGAGTTACGGCGAGCGCGGGTTGACCGATTTTTGCATCTGCAGCAGAGGGGTCGGAGCGTCCGTGAGTATAATATGGAGTTTGATTCTTTGGCCCGGTATGCACCTGCCATAGTAGCAGATATGGCCGATCGGATGCACAGATACGTGATGGGGTTAGACCGCTATTTGATTGATGGCTGTATGGCGGTGGCATTGCAGGCAGACATGGATATTGCCCGACTACAGGCTTATGCCCTGGGTATGGAGGACCGACATAGAGCTGATTATTCTAGCAGAGATCGGGACAGGAGGCCGCCCAAGAGGGCCAGATTCGCAGGTTATTCTGGAGATTCTCGAGGCGGACAGCCTCAGCAGCAGCAGTCAGGCAGACATCCTCCTCCGTCAAGCCGGGGTACACCCCCACAGTTTACCGGCAGGAGATCTGAGGGTGCCGGATATTCAGGGGCAGGCCCGAGCTCTAGGGCTTCAGGTTCACAGTTGGACAGAGGTTCCAGCAGTCAGATGAGGCCACCCAGACCTTTGTGTTCCTATTGTGGGAGACAGCACCCGGGAGAGTGTTTCCGAGCTACGGGTGCATGCTTTGTGTGCGGCCGTCAGGGCCATCAGATGAGAGACTGTCCGGCTAGAGGTGGTACAGGCAGTTCAGCTCAGTCTACCGGGTCAGCCGGTGGTTCATCTTCAGCCTCGGTGGCAATGCGCCCTGCGGGGCGAGGTACTCCAGCACCAGCAGGCCGCGGCAGGGGTCGTGGCGGAGCTTCGGGTTCTAGCGGTCCTTCGAACCGCATTTATGCCTTAGCCAGCAGACAGGACCAGGAGGCTTCGCCTAATGTCGTCACAGGTATATTACTGGTTTTCTCTCGTGATGTGTATGCATTGATTGATCCTGGTTCTACATTATCATTTATATCTCCACTCGTTGCTGATAAAATTGGGATAGAATCCGAACCGATAGAGCCTTTTGAGGTAGCTACACCAGTAGGGGATTCTGTTATAGCCAGTCAGATTTATAGAGATTGTTCCGTGATTATCTGTGGCCGCTGCACTAAGGCGGATTTGGTAGAGTTAGATATGATCGAGTTTGACGTGATTATGGGTATGGATTGGCTAGCTTCTTGCTATGCTAATGTTGATTGTCAAAAGAAGATAGTCCGATTCCAATTCCCAGGGGAGCCAGTTATAGAGTGGGCAGGTAATACAGTATCGCCGAGGGGTAAGTTTATTTCATACCTCAAGGCTGAGAAAATGATCAGAAAGGGGTATATTTATCATCTGGTCCGTGTTCATGATTTAGAGGCAGAGGCACCGACTCTTCAGTCAGTCCCAGTGGTTAATGAATTTGTAGATGTATTCCCAGATGAGCTTCCGGGTCTTCCTCCCGAACGGGAGATAGAGTTTGCTATTGATCTGTTGCCAGACACTCAGCCTATCTCTATTCCTCCGTACAGAATGGCACCTGCAGAATTGAAAGAATTGAAAGAGCAGCTGAGAGATTTATTGGAGAAGGGTTTCATTCGGCCTAGTGCGTCACCTTGGGGAGCTCCGGTATTATTTGTGAGGAAGAAAGACGGCTCGCTGCGGATGTGCATTGATTATCGGCAGTTGAATAAGGTAACCATCAAGAATAAATATCCCCTCCCCAGGATTGATGATTTGTTTGATCAGCTGCAGGGTGCCAGGTACTTCTCGAAGATAGACCTGCGATCGGGTTACCATCAGGTACGGGTACGAGAGGCTGATATTCCCAAGACAGCATTTAGGACCCGATATGGGCACTATGAGTTCAGAGTTATGTCTTTTGGGCTGACAAATGCCCCAGCAGTATTTATGGACCTGATGAATCGGGTATTCAGACCGTTCTTGGATATGTTTGTGATCGTATTTATCGATGATATTCTGGTTTATTCTCGGTCAGAAGCAGAGCATGCAGACCATTTGAGGACGGTACTTGGCACACTTCGGCACCAGGAATTATATGCTAAATTTTCTAAGTGTGAATTCTGGTTATCTTCAGTGGCATTTCTGGGACATATTATTGGGGCTGATGGCGTCCGGGTGGATACCCAGAAGATCGAGGCCGTAAAGAATTGGCCTAGACCTACGACGCCGACAGAGGTGCGTAGCTTTCTGGGATTGGCTGGTTATTATCGGAGATTCGTGGAGAAGTTTGCTTCCATTTCAGCGCCTTTGACAAGGCTGACTCAGAAGGGAGCTAAGTTTCAGTGGTCAGATGCTTGCGAGCGTAGCTTCCAGTTGCTGAAAGAGAAGTTAACTACGGCTCCAGTCCTGACTGTTCCGGAGGGTCCAAATGGGTATGTGATTTATTGTGATGCCTTTGGTATTGGTTTGGGATGTGTGTTGATGCAGCACGGCAGGGTGATAGCTTATGCTTCCCGGCAGCTCAGAAAACATGAAAAGAATTATCCTACTCACGATTTGGAGCTGGCCGCGGTCATTCATGCTTTGAAGATGTGGAGACATTATTTATATGGGGTTCACGTTGACATTTATACAGATCATAAGAGCCTTCAGTACATCTTTAGGCAAAAGGAGCTGAACTTGCGGCAGCGGAGGTGGTTAGAGTTGCTGAAAGATTATGATGTTGACATTCTCTACCATCCTGGGAAAGCTAATGTTGTGGCAGATGCACTCAGCCGCAAGTCTATGGGCAGCCTAGCAGACGTGCCATCAGAGAGTAAAGAAATGGTTCGCGATGTTCATCAGTTGGCTAGTCTTGGAGTTCGCTTGGCTGATTCTGGAGATGTTGGGGTTTCTGTTCGAGGTATTGCTGAGTCCTCTATTACAGAAGATATTAAGCGGTATCAGTATGAGGATCCTATTCTGGCACAGTACAGAGACGCAGCGCTGGCACAGGAGAAGACTCCGTTTGAGATGTCACCTAATGGAGTGTTATTTCACAGAGGCAGATTGTGTGTACCTGACGTTGCAGGGTTGCGGCGACAGGTTATGGGCGAGGCACATTACGCCCGATATTCTGTTCACCCAGGGTCGACGAAGATGTACCATGATATCAGATGCCTATATTGGTGGGACGGTATGAAAAGAGATATAGCAGAGTTCGTTGCTCAGTGTCCAAATTGCCAGCAGGTTAAGATTGAGCACCAGAAGCCCGGTGGGCTATTACAGGAGATAGAGATACCGACGTGGAAGTGGGAGATCATTAATATGGACTTTATTACAGGTCTACCTCGCACTCCACGGAGGTATGATTCTATTTGGGTTATTGTTGATCGGCTGACGAAATCAGCCCATTTTCTTCCGGTTCGGACCACCTATTCAGCTGAGGATTATGCCAGGCTTTATGTCAGGGAGATTGTACGACTTCATGGAGTTCCTGTGTCTGTTATTTCCGATAGAGGTGCCCAGTTTACAGCTAAGTTCTGGAGATCGTTTCAGGAGGGATTGGGGACCCAGGTGAGCCTGAGTACAGCCTTCCATCCCCAGTCCGACGGACAGGCCGAGCGCACTATTCAGACATTGGAAGATATGTTGCGTGCCTGTGCTATTGATTTCAGGGGTAGCTGGGACGATCATTTACCGCTTGTTGAGTTTGCGTATAATAACAGCTACCACTCCAGTATTCAGATGGCACCATATGAGGGTTTGTATGGCAGGAAGTGTAGATCACCGATCGGTTGGTTTGATGTTGGGGAGACTGAGTTGATTGGCCCAGATGTGGTCCAGCAGGCCGTGGATAAGGTGAAACGTATTCGAGAAAGATTGTTGGCAGCCCAGAGCCGACAGAAATCTTATGCCGATAAGCGACGTCGACCGTTAGAGTTTCAGATTGGCGATTGGGTGTTCCTGAAAGTGTCACCGATGAAAGGTGTTATGCGATTTGGCAAGAAAGGAAAGCTCAGTCCGAGATATATTGGGCCTTATCTGATTATTCGCAAAATAGGCAAGGTGGCCTACGAATTGGATTTGCCAGCTGACTTGGGAGCGGTTCACCCGGTATTCCATGTTTCCATGCTTCGTAAGTGTATTGGTGACCCTTCCAGAATTTTTCCTTCAGATGAGATACAGGTCACAGAGGAGCTATCTTACGAGGAGCAGCCTATAGTCATATTGGATCGTCAGGTGAGAAAGTTGCGGAATAAAGATGTGGCCTCGGTTAAAGTGCTGTGGCGGAATAATAACCGCGAAGAAATGACCTGGGAGGCTGAGGAGCAGATGAAGGAAAAGTATCCTCACTTATTCCCAGTACCTTCAGGTAATTCAAATTCTTTGTCTGACTATGTTGATTTATGAATGATTTGTATATGATGGCTATAAAAGCAACTCCCCCGGATTTGAGTAAGATCCATAGAACTAATTCAACATTCGAGGACGAATGTTCTTAAGGGGGGGAGGATGTTACGCCCCGTATTTTTATACATTGGGACAACCCGGATTAATTATGATAATTTAGAGCCAAGACTATTCCGGGATTCGAAGTCGGGACTTTTGACCTTTGATTTTATTTCGAGGCATAAGTTATATATGGAATTGTTGGCATTGAACACTTAGGAAAAATTTGGGACCACAATTCATAAATTGGAATTAAAATGTTGTGCAAAAAAATAAAAAATAAAAAATAAATTCCTTGGTGGCCATGTAAATGGGAATTGGTCCCACACATTATGTGGCCAATTTTAATTGGTCCACTCCATGTGTGGGCCAAGGACACTTGGACAACAACTATATGAGCCTAAAGTATGACCAAGTAGTCATCTTTTCCCCATTGCAAGACTTAGAAAAAAAAATCAAGGAGTTGAAGACCACCTTCAACACCCCTCTCGGCTACAAACCAAGAAAAACCAAATCCAAATCAAGCCACCCCAAAATTATTTCCTTGGTATAAATCAACTATTTAGAAGTCCCTAAGTAACGTGGAAGAGTTGTTTGGGTCATCCAACCACTAGTTGTGCCCAATTGCAAACCCTAACTATTGAAGGAAGTGAAGAAGGAAGGTAAGCATTCATTATGTTTTTGTGTTATGAAGGTTATATTCATGTTGTAGTATCTTATAGTGGTTGGAAATCATGAAATATAGTATGATTGGGAGTGGGCCGTGTGATGGGTGTTGTTGTGTTGTGATTGAAATTATGAATTAATGTTTAGTTAGTTGATTGGGATCATTGTAAGGTGAAGAACAATTGAGAATCCTCCATATATGTGTATATATAGTGTTGATTGAAATGGGTCACATTATATGACGATGAACGAATGAACGTCGCTTAATGTTTTAATCGCCGTCGCTATGAATCTTATGTTGGAAATGAATGTTTGTTGACTCAAAATGATGTTGTTAATGTGCGGACTGTTTTTTGGAGGTTATTGTATATTTATTGTAATTGGTATATTGATGAGATAGCATTGTTAGAATGTAATTTGAGGATACAAACCATGATTTGGAAATGAAGAAAATTTTTTTTAAAGGGCTGTCTCGGTTGGGGCTGTTTTCGGCCAGCTTGGAAAAAAAAATCGGGTTGTTGGAAATGTGGTATGAATTGCTTAGAATGCCCTTGAATGTTGTTAGTATGGGTTTGGGTTAATAATCAAATGTACGAACGATATTGTGGCTTTAAAGTAAGCCATGGAATTGAATAATTGGGAAGTTGTCAAATGGCGTAAAAGAGAGCTACCATTATTATTTTGCTTTTCGGATTGGTTGTCAATGTTACTAGGTTGGTTATTGTGGTTGTTGTTGTTGATTTTGAGCGAGTTAAATTCTCGGGGTAGCCTATTTACAGGGGAAATGCTGCCCGGATTTCTGTAGAATTAAGGGCGAAATTGGAATTTAATGCCCAAAAAGTCTGTTATGTCCCGTGTTTTCGTATAATTGGAAATCGAGAAATAATTACGACTTGTGTGTTATAAGGACATAATTTGATTTTTGAGAATATGACTATGTTGGTTATGGAATTATTAATGTCAAGACCCCGGGGAAGGCCGAGAATAAATTTGGAGTTTCGGAAATTAGTTTCGGGAATTACAAATCGGGATTTTAATGAATTGGGCCAAGAAGTTGAACAACAAAAATTGAGGCCCAAAGAGATGGGGTGGCCGGCCACAAGGCTTGGCCCAAGCCCCATTTTAAGTGGTCATGTGATTATCACATGACCCTTAATTGAGATATATATCCATTTGCCTTAGAACTTTCAAGAGGATTGAATCAAAACACAAAGAAAATAAGAAAGCACCTCAACAACACCTCTCGGCCGAAGCTAGAGAAAGAGAGAAAGAAAATTTTCTAGCCCTTGTGTTTGATCCAAAAATCTTGTTCTTCTCATATTTAAGAAATACTCAAGACGCTCTCCGACGTGGTATAATTGGTTTGGCACAAGGATTCCGTTTGCGACAAGTCGGAAAGTTAGTAAAAGGTAAGAATCTTGCCCCTCTAATGTTATAGAATTGCTAGGAATGTGTTAAGGATTGGAAGTGGGCGAGAATCCCGTAATTTTAACGTAAATAGAAAGTCGTGGGTGTGTGTTTGTAGTGTGTTTGGCCGTGAGCCATACATAGGGAAATTGCTTTGAATTGATCTTGTTTAAGTTGGTAGAATGTGTTGTTGTGGCCTTTATATCGTAAATGGTTAATTGGTGAATGAAATTGGTGTTGAGAAAATGATTTTGAGTATTATCGGAAAGCGTATACCTTCGGTATTTTTATGTATATCTTGGGTGTTATAGACTTTAGATATGAATCTATATCAATGTTGATGAATTCGGAATGAAGCGACGTGAGTTAGAATGTTCGTAGTGCGTTTTAGATGTTTTGAAGAATTTGGGAAAATAATGGATTTTTATGCAATTTCGTGTATGGCATGGTTTGTAATTAGAATGGGATTATATAAGTTTGAATGTGGGGATGCATACAACTATGTGGAGGTAGAATTGGAGTTGTGAAGGTTTGAATGAAAAGTTGTCAACTTATGAAATCACGTAAAACTTTGAAACTAGAATGGTGTTATTGTTGTTTGTTTTGGTTGTTGATATGTGGGCTGTTGTAGTGGATAAAATAGGAGCCGAGCTATGCCTCGGGGATGTTAGATTTATAGGGGAAGTGCTGCCGAAATTTCGGTAGGCAATTATGAAGTTAAAGGCATTTATAAACCTAAGGATCTCATTTGGTAACTTTGACCATTTGCAGATTTTTGACGAAACGGGACGGAACTTTTGGAGGAGCGTACGACATCTGAGAGGTATGTAAAGCTTCCCAATTCTTTATTAGGCATATCTTAGGGTGTTAGTTGAATATGTGACCTTCCGGAGCATTTCTGCTCCTCGAAACCCGATCCACAGAAAAGTTACTATTCATTCAATTCTATTGAAGCTTAAAGGCTCCAATTTGGCTAGAATGCCACTATTCGTCCGAAACCTATCGAAATGTGGTCGGGTAACCTAGGAATGATAATGTATGACCTTTGGCATATAAATGCTCGTAGAAACATGTTCGCCACCTCACTTCGACTCGAGGTGGGCCCGCTACCCCAAAATGCCCGATTTGCCCTTCGGGCCACCTTTGATAATAAATTTGTACATATTACTTCGGATCTTTGGAACATCCTCCTACGGGGTAGGTTTGGGCAATCCGATACGCTAACCTACGTTTTGAATTATATGGACCATTTTGGAAACGTCTTGCGAAATGAAACTTTATGTCGACTAAGTATTCGACTATTTTGTAATATGGTGTCATTTATGAATTTACTTTGTTTTGAAACACTATTTTGAAAGACGATTTGCATTTGTTTGCTCACGACTCCGTTCGTGCCTTATTATGACTTCGTTCGCCGGTTCCCGGGCCGGTTTTGATTCGTGCGCCTTATGATAATTCGGCAGTATGCTGTGTTACGGTTCCCAAGGCTTCGCCATAGGGCCGGGTTCCGTTTGGAGTTATGCTGTGATATGGCTCGGGATGCGATACGCTCACCGATGATTATGATTTTGTTCAGGGATGTACGGAGATTTGAAACCTTCTGGTGTTATGCTGTGTGTGGCGCCAGCGTCGGAGTGGCGACCACGTTCTTAAACGTTTGCATGATTTTACTTGCATTATATATATATGTATATGATTTCGATACAGACTTTGACATCTGATTTGCTTTCGATTTTGATTCATATTTCTGTACTCCGTGCTTTACATACTCAGTACATATTCCGTACTGACCCCCTCTCTCCGGGGGCTGCGTTTTATGCCCGCAGGTGCAGATCTTGGTGATCCTCCGCAGTAGGCTCCACTTTTTGCTTCCTCGGAGTACTCTTATTCGATTCGGAGTCCACTTCTGGTATAGACATATGTTGCTGTATATATTTTGTATATTTGGCTGTGCGGGTACGGCGGGGCCCTGTCCCGCCATATGATTCTGTCGGTCTGATAGAGGTCTGTGGACAGGGTTGTGGGTTATGGTCCTTAGGTACGGTTATGTGAACAGGTCGTTGTGTGATTCTCATATACTGAGGCGGCCAGTCCGCATGTTTTGATTAGGCGATTCTACACGCCGAGGCGGCCAGTCCGCGTTTGATATATGTATATATATATTGTCCTGTTAGCCCTGAGTGGCTTTTGTTGGTATTTTCTGCGTGCAGGATATACTGGGTAGTCCGTAAAACAGAGGAAACTCTGCCGAAATTTTTCCTGGAAATGGTCCAAGTCTGTTTATGTAGCCTTACTGGCTTTGGCTAATCGTTTGTATGTAACTGGAATATGTAACCAGGTCTGGGTGCCCAAGTAGGGCGCCAGTCGCGGCCCACGGGGCTGGGTCGTGACAAAAGTGGTATCAGAGCGGTTTGTCCTCGGAATGTCTACAGGCCGTGTCTCGTAGAGTCTTGTTTATCGATGTGTTGTGCACCACATCTATAAACGGGAAACTACAGGGCATTTAGGATGTTACTTTCTTTGTAATCTTAGATCGTGCGATAGAGCTGAGCTATTAGGATGATTTTGATCTGACTCGCCTTCGTGTTTGCAGTGATGCCTCCGAAGAAGGCAACGGCAGCCCAGAAGGGCAAGGCGAGGATTGGGGAGACTAGCCAGGCACAGCGAGCTACCCGGGCTCGTGTATATGATTTGCCTGAGGATGTGCCACAGTCTGAGGGGTCCGCTACACCCCCACTAGTACAGCCTGGAGCAGGACCTTCAGCAGCTCCAGAGGTCCGCGTACCCGCACCTGAGACTCCAGCTCCTCAGCCAGGGGCGGAGGATCGGACCCTGAGAGAGGATGTGCAGTTGCTGACTACGCTGGTAGCAGGGCAGGCTCGCAGACGCGGGCGGAGGGATGATGATGATGATGACAGGCGGGACAGCCTGCGAGTTCGGGAGTTCCTGCTATGTGGCCCTCCAGAGTTCTTCGGGTCTAAGCCCGACGAGGACCCCCACGACTTTATTCGGGGGATGCGACGCTCACTGGACTTGGTCAGGGCTTCAGAGACTGAGTCAGTTGAGCTGGCTTCGCACCGGCTTCGAGATGTGGCCACCCACTGGTATGAGACTTGGGAGCTGTCTAGGGGAGAGGGTGCCCCTCCAGCCACTTGGGATCAGTTTGTGACAGCATTCACCCGCCACTTTTTGCCACCAGAGTTGCGGCGGGCACGGGCTGATCGATTTTTACGTCTGCAGCAGAGGGGTCGGAGTGTTCGCGAGTATAGCCTTGAGTTTGATTCTCTGGCCCGATATGCACCGGCCGTGGTAGCAGATATGTCCGATCGGATGCACCGCTATGTCATGGGATTGGACCGGTATTTGGTAGACAGCTGTATGGCCGTATCACTGCAGGCAGACATGGATATTTCCCGGCTTCAAGCCTATGCGATGGGTATGGAGGACCGTCGCAGATCTGACCCTGCTGGCAGAGATAGAGACAGGAGGCCGCCCAAGAGGGCTAGATCCGCGGGTTATTCAGCAGATTCTCGAGGCGGGCAGCCTCAGCAGCAGCAGCAGTCTGACAGATATTTTCCTTCTTCCGGCCGGGGTACTCAGTCAGGCAGCCGGAGATTCGACAGTACGGGACCGTCTGGGGCCGGTCAGAGCTCCAGAGTGGCAGGTTCGCAGGTATCCAGGGGTCCCAGTCAGGCCAGACCACCTAGACCCCGTTGTCCACACTGCGGGAAGTCTCATCCCGGGGAGTGTTATCGAGCGACGGGAGCTTGTTTTACTTGTGGTGGTCAGGGCCACTTTATGAGAGACTGCCCATTGGCCAGTGGTTCGGGTAATGCGGCTCAGCAGACAGGGTCAGCCGCCGGTTCTTCCTCTGTTCCATCTGTTGCACGCCCTGGAGGGCGGGGTATTCCAGCACCGGCAGGGCGCGGTCGAGGCCGCGGTGGCGCTTCAGGTTCTAGCGGTCCCTCGAACCGCATATATGCTTTGGCCAGCCGCCAGGATCAGGAGGCTTCGCCAAACGTTGTCACAGGTACATTACTGGTTTTCTCCAGATCTGTATATGCTTTGATTGACCCTGGCTCTACTTTATCATATATTTCCCCGCTCGTTGCTAGTAAGATTGGGATCGTGTCTGAGCCTATAGAGCCTTTCGAGGTAGCTACGCCAGTTGGGGATTTTATTGTAGCGAGGCAGGTCTATAGGGATTGTTCTGTGACCATTTATGATCGTAGCACTAAGGCTGATTTGGTAGAGTTAGACATGCTCGAGTTTGACGTCATTATGGGTATGGACTGGCTGTCTTCCTGCTATGCTAATGTCGACTGCCAGAAAAAGGTAGTCCGTTTTCAGTTTCCAGGGGAACCAGTCATAGAGTGGTTCGGATCTACTGCATCGCCGAGGGGTAAGTTTATTTCATACCTCAAGGCTAAGAAGTTGATTCAGAAGGGTTATATCTATCATTTGGTTCGTGTGCATGATACCGCCGCGGAGGTACCTACCCTTCAGTCTGTCCCGGTCGTCAGTGAGTTTCCAGATGTTTTTCCTGACGAGCTTCCTGGCCTTCCTCCGGAGCGGGAGATTGATTTTTCTATTGAGTTGATGCCGGATACGCAGCCTATATCTATTCCTCCCTATAGGATGGCACCAGCTGAGTTGAAGGAGTTGAAGGAGCAGCTGAAAGATTTGCTGGATAAGGGTTTTATCAGGCCCAGCACATCACCCTGGGGAGCGCCGGTATTGTTTGTTAGAAAGAAGGATGGGTCGTTGCGGATGTGTATTGACTACCGGCAGCTGAATAGGGTGACTATTAAGAATAAATATCCCCTTCCCCGGATTGATGACTTGTTTGACCAGCTGCAGGGTGCTGGACACTTTTCAAAGATAGATCTGCGTTCTGGTTATCATCAGGTGCGAGTACGGGAGTCAGATATCCCGAAGACTGCCTTCAGGACTCGGTACGGGCATTATGAGTTCAGAGTTATGTCTTTCGGGCTGACTAATGCTCCAGCAGTATTTATGGATCTGATGAACCGGGTATTTCGGCCATTCCTGGACATGTTTGTTATTGTGTTTATTGATGATATCCTGATTTACTCGCGATCAGCCGAGGAGCATTCAGATCATTTGAGGACGGTACTTGGCATTCTCCGTCAGCAGAAGTTATATGCTAAATTTTCTAAATGCGAGTTCTGGTTGACTTCAGTGGCATTCTTGGGTCATATTGTCGGCGCAGACGGTATTCAGGTCGATACACAGAAGATTGAGGCTGTGCAGAATTGGCCCAGGCCTACTACTCCGACGGAGGTGCGCAGTTTTCTGGGATTGGCTGGGTATTATCGCAGGTTTGTGGAGGATTTCTCTTCTATTGCAGCACCACTGACGAGGCTCACCCAGAAGGCAGCAAAATTCCAGTGGTCAGATGCCTGCGAGCGCAGCTTTCAGATGCTGAAGGAGAGATTGATTACAGCGCCAGTTCTGGCTCTCCCAGAGGGGTCTGATGGGTATGTTGTATATTGTGACGCCTCTGGTATTGGGATAGGATGTGTATTGATGCAGCACGGTCGAGTTATAGCCTATGCTTCCCGGCAGCTCAGACCGCACGAGAAGAACTATCCCACTCATGATCTTGAGTTGGCCGCGGTGATTCATGCTTTGAAGATTTGGCGGCATTATTTATATGGGGTCCACGTTGATATCTATACGGACCATAAGAGTCTCCAGTATATTTTTAAGCAGAAGGAGCTAAATTTGCGGCAGCGGAGATGGCTTGAGCTGCTAAAGGATTATGACGTTGATATTCTGTACCATCCAGGGAAAGCCAACGTGGTAGCTGATGCGCTTAGCCGCAAGTCCGTAGGCAGTCTGGTTGATGTTCCATCTGATAAGAGAGATCTTGTTCGTGATATTCATCAGTTGGCCAGCCTCGGAGTTCGTTTGATAGATTCTGGGGATTCTGGGATTTCTGTTCGCCCGATTGCTGAGTCATCTATTATTCAGGAGGTAAAGCAGCGCCAGATTGAGGATCCTACTTTGATTCAGTACAGGGATGTGGCCCTCAATAAAGCAACGACTCAGTTCGAAATCTCGCCTGAAGGGGTATTATTGTACGACGGCAGGCTCTGTGTACCGGATGTTGCGGGCTTACGGCGGCAGATTATGGGCGAGGCCCATAATGCACGGTATTCTGTTCATCCTGGTTCCACTAAAATGTATCGGGACCTCAGGTGTTTGTATTGGTGGGACGGCATGAAGAAAGATATTGCTGAGTTTGTTAGTCAGTGCCCGAACTGCCAGCAAGTTAAGATCGAACATCAGAAGCCCGGTGGATTATTGCAGGAGATGGAAATTCCAGCCTGGAAATGGGAGATGATTAATATGGATTTTGTTGTTGGATTACCGCGCACTCCACGCAGGTACGACTCTATCTGGGTTGTTGTTGACAGGCTGACGAAATCAGCCCATTTCCTTCCGGTTCGGACTACTTATTCGGCTGAGGACTATGCCAGATTGTATATCAGAGAGATAGTCAGACTTCACGGAGTCCCGATATCTATTATTACTGACCGAGGTACCCAGTTTACAGCAAATTTCTGGAGGTCATTTCAGGAGGGGTTAGGGACTCAGGTGAGTCTCAGTACAGCTTTTCACCCTCAGTCCGACGGGCAGGCCGAGCGCACTATTCAGACGCTCGAAGATATGTTGCGGGCCTGCGTTATTGATTTCAGGGGCAGCTGGGATGATCATCTGCCGCTTATTGAGTTTGCCTATAATAACAGTTATCACTCCAGCATTCAGATGGCTCCGTACGAGGCCCTTTACGGCAGGAGATGCAGGTCTCCTATTGGCTGGTTTGACGTGGGCGAGACTAAGTTGATTGGGCCAGATGTGATCCAGGAGGCTGTAGATAAGGTAAAGCTTATTCGAGAACGATTATTGGCTGCTCAGAGTCGACAGAAAGCTTATGCAGACAGACGACGTCGACCGTTAGAGTTCCGGATTGGCGACTGGGTATTTCTGAAGGTGTCGCCCATGAAGGGGGTCATGAGATTCGGTAAAAAGGGTAAGTTGAGCCCCCGGTACATTGGACCGTATCAGATCGTGCGAAAGATAGGCGAGGTCGCCTATGAGCTAGACTTACCATCCGACTTGGAGGCCGTACACCCGGTGTTTCATGTGTCTATGTTGCGGAAATGTATTGGTGATCCTGCCAGGATATTCCCAGTAGATGACATTCAGGTGACGGAGCAGTTATCTTATGACGAGCAGCCTATATCTATTCTGGATCGGCAGGTGCGGAGACTACGCACTAAAGAAGTGCCCTCCGTCAAAGTTCTGTGGCGCAACAATAATCGGGAGGAGATGACTTGGGAGGCGGAGGACGAGATGAAGAAGAAATATCCCCACCTGTTTCCGACATCCACAGGTAATCTAATTTCTTTTTCAGTTTGTTGTGTTGATTGATAAAATGAACTATGTATGTCATTATTAAAAAGGGACACTCCTGCCTTGATCATAAGACCTTATAAGGTTAACTTAACATTCGGGGACGAATGTTCTTAAGGGGGGGAGAATGTTATGTCCCGTGTTTTCGTATAATTGGAAATCGAGAAATAATTACGACTTGTGTGTTATAAGGACATAATTTGATTTTTGAGAATATGACTATGTTGGTTATGGAATTATTAATGTCAAGACCCCGGGGAAGGCCGAGAATAAATTTGGAGTTTCGGAAATTAGTTTCGGGAATTACAAATCGGGATTTTAATGAATTGGGCCAAGAAGTTGAACAACAAAAATTGAGGCCCAAAGAGATGGGGTGGCCGGCCACAAGGCTTGGCCCAAGCCCCATTTTAAGTGGTCATGTGATTATCACATGACCCTTAATTGAGATATATATCCATTTGCCTTAGAACTTTCAAGAGGATTGAATCAAAACACAAAGAAAATAAGAAAGCACCTCAACAACACCTCTCGGCCGAAGCTAGAGAAAGAGAGAAAGAAAATTTTCTAGCCCTTGTGTTTGATCCAAAAATCTTGTTCTTCTCATATTTAAGAAATACTCAAGACGCTCTCCGACGTGGTATAATTGGTTTGGCACAAGGATTCCGTTTGCGACAAGTCGGAAAGTTAGTAAAAGGTAAGAATCTTGCCCCTCTAATGTTATAGAATTGCTAGGAATGTGTTAAGGATTGGAAGTGGGCGAGAATCCCGTAATTTTAACGTAAATAGAAAGTCGTGGGTGTGTGTTTGTAGTGTGTTTGGCCGTGAGCCATACATAGGGAAATTGCTTTGAATTGATCTTGTTTAAGTTGGTAGAATGTGTTGTTGTGGCCTTTATATCGTAAATGGTTAATTGGTGAATGAAATTGGTGTTGAGAAAATGATTTTGAGTATTATCGGAAAGCGTATACCTTCGGTATTTTTATGTATATCTTGGGTGTTATAGACTTTAGATATGAATCTATATCAATGTTGATGAATTCGGAATGAAGCGACGTGAGTTAGAATGTTCGTAGTGCGTTTTAGATGTTTTGAAGAATTTGGGAAAATAATGGATTTTTATGCAATTTCGTGTATGGCATGGTTTGTAATTAGAATGGGATTATATAAGTTTGAATGTGGGGATGCATACAACTATGTGGAGGTAGAATTGGAGTTGTGAAGGTTTGAATGAAAAGTTGTCAACTTATGAAATCACGTAAAACTTTGAAACTAGAATGGTGTTATTGTTGTTTGTTTTGGTTGTTGATATGTGGGCTGTTGTAGTGGATAAAATAGGAGCCGAGCTATGCCTCGGGGATGTTAGATTTATAGGGGAAGTGCTGCCGAAATTTCGGTAGGCAATTATGAAGTTAAAGGCATTTATAAACCTAAGGATCTCATTTGGTAACTTTGACCATTTGCAGATTTTTGACGAAACGGGACGGAACTTTTGGAGGAGCGTACGACATCTGAGAGGTATGTAAAGCTTCCCAATTCTTTATTAGGCATATCTTAGGGTGTTAGTTGAATATGTGACCTTCCGGAGCATTTCTGCTCCTCGAAACCCGATCCACAGAAAAGTTACTATTCATTCAATTCTATTGAAGCTTAAAGGCTCCAATTTGGCTAGAATGCCACTATTCGTCCGAAACCTATCGAAATGTGGTCGGGTAACCTAGGAATGATAATGTATGACCTTTGGCATATAAATGCTCGTAGAAACATGTTCGCCACCTCACTTCGACTCGAGGTGGGCCCGCTACCCCAAAATGCCCGATTTGCCCTTCGGGCCACCTTTGATAATAAATTTGTACATATTACTTCGGATCTTTGGAACATCCTCCTACGGGGTAGGTTTGGGCAATCCGATACGCTAACCTACGTTTTGAATTATATGGACCATTTTGGAAACGTCTTGCGAAATGAAACTTTATGTCGACTAAGTATTCGACTATTTTGTAATATGGTGTCATTTATGAATTTACTTTGTTTTGAAACACTATTTTGAAAGACGATTTGCATTTGTTTGCTCACGACTCCGTTCGTGCCTTATTATGACTTCGTTCGCCGGTTCCCGGGCCGGTTTTGATTCGTGCGCCTTATGATAATTCGGCAGTATGCTGTGTTACGGTTCCCAAGGCTTCGCCATAGGGCCGGGTTCCGTTTGGAGTTATGCTGTGATATGGCTCGGGATGCGATACGCTCACCGATGATTATGATTTTGTTCAGGGATGTACGGAGATTTGAAACCTTCTGGTGTTATGCTGTGTGTGGCGCCAGCGTCGGAGTGGCGACCACGTTCTTAAACGTTTGCATGATTTTACTTGCATTATATATATATGTATATGATTTCGATACAGACTTTGACATCTGATTTGCTTTCGATTTTGATTCATATTTCTGTACTCCGTGCTTTACATACTCAGTACATATTCCGTACTGACCCCCTCTCTCCGGGGGCTGCGTTTTATGCCCGCAGGTGCAGATCTTGGTGATCCTCCGCAGTAGGCTCCACTTTTTGCTTCCTCGGAGTACTCTTATTCGATTCGGAGTCCACTTCTGGTATAGACATATGTTGCTGTATATATTTTGTATATTTGGCTGTGCGGGTACGGCGGGGCCCTGTCCCGCCATATGATTCTGTCGGTCTGATAGAGGTCTGTGGACAGGGTTGTGGGTTATGGTCCTTAGGTACGGTTATGTGAACAGGTCGTTGTGTGATTCTCATATACTGAGGCGGCCAGTCCGCATGTTTTGATTAGGCGATTCTACACGCCGAGGCGGCCAGTCCGCGTTTGATATATGTATATATATATTGTCCTGTTAGCCCTGAGTGGCTTTTGTTGGTATTTTCTGCGTGCAGGATATACTGGGTAGTCCGTAAAACAGAGGAAACTCTGCCGAAATTTTTCCTGGAAATGGTCCAAGTCTGTTTATGTAGCCTTACTGGCTTTGGCTAATCGTTTGTATGTAACTGGAATATGTAACCAGGTCTGGGTGCCCAAGTAGGGCGCCAGTCGCGGCCCACGGGGCTGGGTCGTGACAAAGTCTTTAGCTAATGTTTGGCATTTTATGGCTTGTTTGTAGACCTTGGGCAGCCCGAATCATAGTTTGGACTTAGCTTGAGTTGGATCATATTGGAGAGCGTTTGAGGTATGTAAGGCAACTTCCTTTCTTTTTGGCATGTCTTAGTTTTTATAGGCTAAATTAGAGCCTCAAGGAAACTTTCAAATCCGAAATCCGAGCATGTTATGATCCGTATATGTTCTTTGGCACTCTTATGTATGATCTGATGAAATATGAACCTTTATGTATTTGAAAAATCGCTTTTCGAACTTTGCGCAAAAAGGTTTCCCTTTAAGGAACTTCGAAATATCCGAATGCCATATCTTTCACATAAATGCTCGGATTGCTCCAATATATTTTTATAAAAATTTGCATTACGTATAACGAGTATGTTTTCCATAAGCAGGCCCGACTTGGGTAAATTCCCATCCGTGGGTCCCGCGACTTCCTTTTATGAAATTCGGGAGATTTTGAAAGAATATGTTAAGACTATTATTCAATTTTCAAATATGATCGTTTTGCTTATGTTTGAATTTATGATATTGATTTTATGCATATGACTACTCACGACTCTATTCGGGCATTTTGTTATTCCCTTCGCCGAGTCCCGGGCCGGTTCTGTTGTCGTGCGCTTTTTGATACATTCCGGTGTTATGCTGTGTTTATGGTTCACCGTGCTCCTCGCTCGAGGGCCGGGTTCCGCTTATGTTTGGCGTTATGCTGTGTTTGGCGTTATGCTGTGTTGTGATGTGTGACGGGGATTCGGAGATTTGAAACTTTCTGGTGTTATGCTGTGTTGTGGCGCCATCGACAGGCGGGCGACCACATTTTCCAGTGCCCTATGCATAATTTATACTTTGGAAATAAACATTTTGATATGTATTATTTTCTATATATCTGATTCGATTATTATTCAGATTTATTTCTGTACCTTCTGCTTTGCATACTCAGTACATATTTCGTACTGACCCCCTTCTCCGGGGGCTGCGTTTCATGCCCGCAGGTACAGACGCACAGCCTGGTGATCCACCTGTTTAGGACACCCTTTCTGCTATTCGGAGTGCTCCTCTCTTTCCGGAGCTTATACTTTTGGTATATATATTTATTAGTGCATTTGTATATATTCGTTCATGGGTACGGCGGGGCCCTGTCCCGTCATATGATTATGTCGGTCTGTTTAGAGGTCTGTGGACATGTTTGTGGGTTAGGGTCTTTCTGTATGGATGTATGTACATGTCGTTTGGGCGATCCCATACGCCGAGGCGGCCGGTCCGCATATGTTGTTTGGGCGATCCTATACGCCGAGGCGGCCGGTCCGCATATGTTTATATATTGCTTGGTTAGCCCTGTGTGGCTTTTGTTGGTATTTTCTGCGTGCAGGGTATATTGGATAGTCCGTAAAACAAAGGAAACTCTGCCGAAATTTTCTGGAAATTACCTAAATTTGAAATAAAGTCTTGTCGGCTTCCGCCATATACTAGAATGAGTTGATAGAATTTGAGATAATATTTGATAGATGGGTTCGGGTGCCCAGATCGGGCACTAGTCACGGCCTACGGGGTTGGGTCGTGACAACAACAAAGGCTACAGCATCACCCCCTGTTAACTGTGCCTTATATATATGTATCACAACAAAGGCCACAGCGTCACCCCTGTCAACTATGCCTTATACTTATACATCACAACAAAGGCCACAACGTTACCCCTTATCAACTGTGCCTTTTTTATATATATATCACAACAAAAGTCATAGCGTCACCCCCTGTCAATTGTGCCTTATGTATATACATCACAACAAAGGCCACAGCATCACCCCCTGTTAACTGTGCCTTATATATATGCATCACAACAAAGGCCACAGCGTCACCCCTGTCAACTATGCCTTATACTGATACATCACAACAAAGGCCACAACGTTACCCCTTATCAACTGTGCCTTTTATATATATATATATATATATCACAACAAAAGTCGTAGCGTCACCCCCTGTGAATTGTGCCTTATGTATATACATCACAACAAAGGCCACAGCATCACCCCCTGTAAACTGTGCCTTATATATATGCATCACAACAAAGGCCACAGCGTCACCCCCTGTCAACAGTTCCTTATATATATATATATATATATACATCACAACAAAGGCCACAGCGTCACACTCTTTCAACTGTGCCTTATATATATACATCACAAAAAAGACCACAGCGTCACCCCCTGTCAACTGTGCCTTATATATATACATCACAACAAAGGCCACAGCGTCACCCCCTGTCAACTATGCCTTATATATATACATCACAACAAAGGCAACAACGCTACCACTTATCAACTGTGCCTTTTATATATATACATTACAACAAAGGTCATGGCGTCGCCCCTCTCAATTGTGCCTTATGTATATACATCACAACAAAGGCCACAACGTCACCCCCTGTCAACTATGACTTATATATATACATCACAACAAAGGCCACAACGTTACCCCTTATCGACTGTGCCTTTTATATATATACATCACAAACAATGGGTTCATTAGCGCGGCCCCTGTCCAATTGTAGCCTTATATATATACATCACAACAAAGGCCACAGCATCACCCCCTGTTAACTGTTGTTGGGGGGACCTTATTATATTGTATCACAACAAAGGCCACAGCGTCAACCTAGTCAACTTAGCCTTATACTGATACATCACAACAACGGCCACAAACGTTACCCCTTATCAACTGTGCCCTTTTATAGTATATATATATATTACAAACAAAAGGTCCCATAGCTCACCCCCTGTGAATTGTGACCTTATGTTATATACAGCACAACAAAGGCCGACAGCATCACCCCTGTAAACTGTGGGCCATTATATATATGGCATTCACAACAAAGGCCGACAGCGTCACCTACCACCCTTGGGTTGCAACAGTTCCTATATATATATATATATATATAGTGACATCACAACACAAGGCCAACAGCGTCCACCCCTGTCATTGTGCCTTATATACTATACCTCCAAAAAAGGTCCACGCGTTACCCCTTGTGACACTGTGGCCATTAATATATAGTATATATATATATACATCACAACAAAGGCCACAGCGTCACGTCACCCCCTATCAACTGTGCCTTTTATATATATACATCACAACAAAGGTCATAGCGTCACGCCCCTGTCAATTGTGCCTTATATATATACATCACAACAAAGGCCACAACGTCACCCCCTGTCAACTATGCCTTATATATATACATCACAACAAAGGCCACAGCGTCACGTCAACTACCCCTTATCGACTGTGCCTTTTATATATATACATCACAACAATGGTCATAGCGTCGCCCCTGTCAATTGTGCCTTATATATATACATCACAACAAAGGCCACAGCATCACCCCCTGTTAACTGTGCCTTATATATATGCATCACAACAAAGGCCACAGCGTCACCCCCTGTCAACTGTGCCTTATATATATACATCACAACAAAGGCCACAGCGTCACCCCTGTCAACTGTGCCTTTTATATATATACATCACAACAAAGGCCACAGCGTCACACTCTGTCATAGCGTCACCCCCTGTCAATTGGCCACAGCGTGCCTTATATATATACATCACAACAAATATACATCACAACAAAGGCCACAGCGTCACCCCCTGTCAACTATGCCTTATATATATACATCACAACAAAGGCCACAACGTTACCCCTTATCGACTGTGCCTTTTATATATATACATCACAACAATGGTCATAGCGTCGCCCCTGTCAATTGTGCCTTATATATATACATCACAACAAAGGCCACAGCGTCACCCCCTGTTAACTGTGCCTTATATATATGCATCACAACAAAGGCCACAGCGTCACCCCCTGTCAACTGTGCCTTATATATATACATCACAACAAAGGCCACAGCGTCACCCCCTGTCAACTGTGCCTTATATATATACATCACAACAAAGGCCACAGCGTCACCCCCTGTCAACTGTGCCTTATATATATACATCACAACAAAGGCCACAGCGTCACCCCCTGTCAACTGTGCCTTATATATATACATCACAACACAGGCCACAGCGTCACACTCTGTCAACTATGCCTTATATATATACATCACAACAAAGTGCCACACCGTTACCCCTATCAACTGTGCCTGTTATAATGATACCATCACAACAAAGTTCATAGCGTCACCCCCTGTCAATTGTGCCCTATGTATATACATCACAACAAAGGCCACAACATCACCCCCTGTTAACTGTGCCTTATATATATGCATCACAACAAAGGCCACAGCGTCACCCCCTGTAAAACTGTTCCTTGTATATATATATATACATCACAACAAAGGTCACAGCGTCACCCCCTGTCAACTGTGCCTTATATATATACCTCACAACAAAGGCCACAGCGTCACCCCCTGTCAACTGTGCCTTTTATATATATACATCACAACAAATGTCATAGCGTCACCCCTGTCAATTGTGCCTTATATATATACATCACAACAAAGGCCACCGCGTCACCCCCTATTAACTATGCCATATATATATATATATATATATATCATCACAACAAAGGCCACCGCGTCACCCCCGGTCAACTATGCCTTATATATATACATCACAACAAAGGCCACAACGTTACCCCTTATCAACTGTGCCTTTTATAAATATACATCACAACAAATGTCATAGCGTCACCCCTGTCAATTGTGCCTTATATATATACATCACAACAAAGGCCACATCATCACCCCCTGTTAACTGTGCCTTATATATATGCATCACAACAAAGGCCACAGCGTCACCCCCTGTCAACTGTTCCTTATATATATACATCACAACAAAGGCCACTAGCGTCACCCCCTGTCAACAATTCTTTATATATATACATCACAACAAAGGCCACAGCGTCACACTCTTTCAACTGTGCCTTATATATATACATCACAACAAAGGCCACAGCGTCACACTCTTTCAACTGTGCCTTATATATATACATCACAACAAAGGCCACAGCGTCACCCCCTGTCAACTGTGCCTTATATATATACCTCACAACAAAGGCCACAGCGTCACCCCCTGTCAACTATGCCTTATATATATACATCACAACAAAGGCCACAACGATACCACTTATCAACTGTGCCTTTTATATATATACATCACAACAAAGGTCATAGGGTCGCCCCTTTCAATTGTGCCTTATATATATACATCACAACAAAGGCCACAACGTCACCCCCTGTCAACTATGCCTTATATATATACATCACAACAAAGGCCACAACGTTACCCCTTATCAACTGTGCCTTTTATAAATATACATCACAACAAATGTCATAGCGTCACCCCTGTCAATTGTGCCTTATATATATACATCACAACAAAGGCCACAGCGTCACCCCCTGTCAACTGTGACATATATATATATATACATCACAACAAAGGCCACAGCGTCACCCCCTATCAACTGTGCCTTATATATATACATCACAACAAAGGCCACAGCGTCACACTCTTTCAACTGTGCCTTATATATATACATCACAACAAAGGCCACAGCGTCACCCCCTGTCAACTGTGCCTTATATATATACATCACAACAAAGGCCACAGCGTCACCCCCTGTCAACTATGCCTTATATATATACATCACAACAAAGGCCACAACGATACCACTTATCAACTGTGCCTTTTATATATATACATCACAACAAAGGTCATAGCGTCGCCCCTCTCAATTGTGCCTTATATATATACATCACAACAAAGGCCACAACGTCACCCCCTGTCAACTATGCCTTATATATATACATCACAACAAAGGCCACAACGTTACCCCTTATCGACTGTGCCTTTTATATATATACATCACAACAATGGTCATAGCGTCGCCCCTGTCAATTGTGCCTTATATATATACATCACAACAAAGGCCACAACATCACCCCCTATTAACTGTGCCTTATATATATGCATCACAACAAAGGCCACAGCGTCACCCCTGTCAACAATGCCTTATCCTTATACATCACAACAAAGGCCACAACGTTACCCCTTATCAACTGTGCCTTTTATATATATATACATCACAACAAAGGCCACAGCGTCACCCCCTTTCAACTGTGCCTTATATATATATACATCACAACAAAGGCCACAGCGTCATACTCTGTCAACTGTGTCTTATATATAGACATCACAACAAAGGCCACAACGTTACCCCGTATCAACTGTGCCTTTTATATATATACATCACAACAAAGTTCATAGCGTCACCCCCTGTCAATTGTGCCTTATGTATATACATCACAACAAAGGCCACAACATCACCCCCTGTTAACTGTGTCTTATATATATGCATCACAACAAAGGCCACAGCGTCACCCCCTGTCAACTGTTCCTTATATATATACATCACAGCAAAGGCCACAACGATACCACTTATCAACTGTGCCTTTTATATATATACATCACAACAAAGGTCATAGGGTCGCCCCTCTCAATTGTGCCTTATATATATACATCACAACAAAGGGCACAACGTCACCCCCTGTCAACTATGCCTTATATATATACATCACAACAAAGGCCACAACGTTACCCCTTATCAACTGTGAATTTTATAAATATACATCACAACAAATGTCATAGCGTCACCCCTGTCAATTGTGCCTTATATATATACATCACAACAAAGGCCACAGCGTCACCCCCTGTCAACTGTTCCTTATATATATACATCACAACAAAGGCCACAGCGTCACCCCCTGTCAACTATGCTTTATATATATACATCACAACAAAGGCCACAGCGTCACACTCTTTCAACTGTGCCTTATATATATACATCACAACAAAGGCCACATCATCACCCCCTGTTAACTGTGCCTTATATATATGCATCACAACAAAGGCCACAGCGTCACCCCCTGTCAACTGTTCCTTATATATATACATCACAACAAAGGCCACAGCGTCACCCCCAGTCAACTATGCTTTATATATATACATCACAACAAAGGCCACAGCGTCACACTCTTTCAACTGTGCCTTATATATATACATCACAACAAAGGCCACAGCGTCACCCCCTGTCAACTGTGCCTTATATATATACATCACAACAAAGGCCACAGCGTCACCCCCTGTTAACTGTGCCATATATATATATGCATCACAACAAAGGCCACAGCGTCACCCCTGTCAACTATGCCGTATACTTATACATCACAACAAAGGCCACAACGTTACCCCTTTTCAACTGTGCCTTTTATATATATATATATATCACAACAAAAGTCATAGCGTCACCCCCTGTCAATTGTGCCTTATGTATATACATTTCAACAAAGGCCACAGCATCACCCTCTGTTAACTGTGCATTATATATATGCATCACAACAAAGGCCACAGCGTCACCCCCTGTCAACTGTTCCTTATATATACATCACAACAAAGGCCACAGCGTCACCCCCTGTCAATTGTGCCTTATATATATACCTCACAACAAAGGCCACAGCGTCACCCCCTGTGAACTATGCCTTATATATATATATATATACATCACAACAAAGGCCACAGCGTCACCCCCTGTTAACTATGGCATATATATATATACATCACAACAAAGGCCACAGCGTCACCCCTATCAACTGTGACATATATATATATACATCACAACAAAGGCCACAGCGTCACCCCCCTATCAACTGTGCCTTATATATATACATCACAACAAAGGCCACAGCGTCACACTCTGTCAACTGTGCCTTATATATATACATCACAACAAAGGCCACAACGTTACCCCGTATCAACTGTGCCTTTTATATATATACATCACAACAACGTTCATAGCGTCACCCCCTGTCAATTGTGCCTTATGTATATACATCACAACAAAGGCCACAGCATCACCCCCTGTCAACTGTGCCTTATATATATATCTCACAACAAAGGCCACTGCATCACCCCTGTGAACGGTTCCTTATATATATATATATATATATTTATATATAATTATATACATCACAACAAAGGCCACAGCGTCACCCCCTGTCAACTGTGCCTTAGATATATACCTCACAACAAAGGCCACAGCGTCACCCCCTGTCAACTGTGCCTTTTATATATATACATCACAACAAATTTCATAGCGTCACCCCTGTCAATTGTGCCTTATATATAAACATCACAGCAAAGGCCACATCATCACCCCCTGTTAACTGTGCCTTATATATATGCATCACAACAAAGGCCACAGCGTCACCCCCTGTCAACTGTTCCTTATATATATACATCACAACAAAGGCCACAGCGTCACCCCCTGTCAACTATGCTTTATATATATACATCACAAGAAAGGCCACAGCGTCACACTCTTTCAACTGTGCCTTATATATATACATCACAACAAAGGCCACAGCGTCACCCCCTGTCAACTGTGCCTTATATATATACATCACAACAAAGGCCACAGCGTCACCCCTTGTCAACTATGCCTTATATATATACATCACAACAAAGGCCACAACGTTACCACTAATCAACTGTGCCTTTTATATATATACATCACAACATAGGTCATAGCGTCGCCCCTCTCAATTGTGCCTTATATATATACATCACAACAAAGGCCACAGCGTCACCCCCTGTCAACTATGCCTTATATATATACATCACAACAAAGTCCACAACGTTACCCCTTATTGACTGTGCCTTTTATTTATATACATCACAACAATGGTCATAGCGTCGCCCTGTCAATTGTGCCTTATATATATACATTACAACAAAGGCCACAGCATCACCCTCTGTTAACTGTGTCTTATATATATGCATCACTACAAAGGCCACAGCGTCACCCCTGTCAACTATGCTTTATACTTATACATCACAACAAAGGCCATAACGTTACCCCTTATCAACTGTGCCTTTTTTATATATATATATATATCACAACAAAAGTCATAGCGTCACCCCCTGTGAATTGTGCCTTATGTATATACATCACAACAAAGGCCACAGTATCACCCCCTGTAAACTGTGCCTTATATATATGCATCACAACAAAGGCCACAGTGTCACCCCCTGTCAACTGTTCCTTATATATATATATATATATATACATCACAACAAAGGCCACAACGTCTCCCCCTATCAACTGTGCCATATATATATACCTCACAACAAAGGCCACAGCGTCACCCCCTGTGAATTGTGCCATATATATATATATATATATACATCCCAACAAAGGCCACAGCGTCACCCCCTGTTAACCATGCCATATATATATATATACATCACAACAAAGGCCACAGCGTCACCCCCAGTCAACTATGACATATATATATACATCACAACAAAGGCCACAGCGTCACCCCCTATCAACTGTGCCTTATATATATACATCACAACAAAGGCCACAGCGTCACACTCTGTCAACTGTGCCTTATGTATATACATCACAACAAAGGCCACAACGTTACCCCTTATCGACTGTGCCTTTTATATATATACATCACAACAATGGTCATAGCGTCGCCCCTGTCAATTGTGCCTTATATATATACATCACAACAAAGGCTACAGCATCACCCCCTGTTAACTGTGCCTTATATATATGCATCACAACAAAGGCCACAGCGTCACCCCCTCTCAACTGTTCCTTATATATATATATATATATATATATATATATATATATATGTATACATCACAACAAAGGCCACAACGTTACCCCTTTTCAACTGTGCCTTTTATATATATATATATATCACAACAAAAGTCATAGCGTCACCCCCTGTCAATTGTGCCTTATGTATATACATTTCAACAAAGGCCACAGCATCACCCTCTGTTAACTGTGCATTATATATATGCATCACAACAAAGGCCACAGCGTCACCCCCTGTCAACTGTTCCTTATATATACATCACAACAAAGGCCACAGCGTCACCCCCTGTCAATTGTGCCTTATATATATACCTCACAACAAAGGCCACAGCGTCACCCCCTGTGAACTATGCCTTATATATATATATATATACATCACAACAAAGGCCACAGCGTCACCCCCTGTTAACTATGGCATATATATATATACATCACAACAAAGGCCACAGCGTCACCCCTATCAACTGTGACATATATATATATACATCACAACAAAGGCCACAGCGTCACCCCCTATCAACTGTGCCTTATATATATACATCACAACAAAGGCCACAGCGTCACACTCTGTCAACTGTGCCTTATATATATACATCACAACAAAGGCCACAACGTTACCCCGTATCAACTGTGCCTTTTATATATATACATCACAACAACGTTCATAGCGTCACCCCCTGTCAATTGTGCCTTATGTATATACATCACAACAAAGGCCACAGCATCACCCCCTGTCAACTGTGCCTTATATATATACCTCACAACAAAGGCCACTGCATCACCCCTGTGAACGGTTCCTTATATATATATATATATATATTTATATATAATTATATACATCACAACAAAGGCCACAGCGTCACCCCCTGTCAACTGTGCCTTAGATATATACCTCACAACAAAGGCCACAGCGTCACCCCCTGTCAACTGTGCCTTTTATATATATACATCACAACAAATTTCATAGCGTCACCCCTGTCAATTGTGCCTTATATATATACATCACAGCAAAGGCCACATCATCACCCCCTGTTAACTGTGCCTTATATATATGCATCACAACAAAGGCCACAGCGTCACCCCCTGTCAACTGTTCCTTATATATATACATCACAACAAAGGCCACAGCGTCACCCCCTGTCAACTATGCTTTATATATATACATCACAAGAAAGGCCACAGCGTCACACTCTTTCAACTGTGCCTTATATATATACATCACAACAAAGGCCACAGCGTCACCCCCTGTCAACTGTGCCTTATATATATACATCACAACAAAGGCCACAGCGTCACCCCTTGTCAACTATGCCTTATATATATACATCACAACAAAGGCCACAACGTTACCACTAATCAACTGTGCCTTTTATATATATACATCACAACAAAGGTCATAGCGTCGCCCCTCTCAATTGTGCCTTATATATATACATCACAACAAAGGCCACAGCGTCACCCCCTGTCAACTATGCCTTATATATATACATCACAACAAAGTCCACAACGTTACCCCTTATTGACTGTGCCTTTTATTTATATACATCACAACAATGGTCATAGCGTCGCCCTGTCAATTGTGCCTTATATATATACATTACAACAAAGGCCACAGCATCACCCTCTGTTAACTGTGTCTTATATATATGCATCACTACAAAGGCCACAGCGTCACCCCTGTCAACTATGCTTTATACTTATACATCACAACAAAGGCCATAACGTTACCCCTTATCAACTGTGCCTTTTTTATATATATATATATATCACAACAAAAGTCATAGCGTCACCCCCTGTGAATTGTGCCTTATGTATATACATCACAACAAAGGCCACAGTATCACCCCCTGTAAACTGTGCCTTATATATATGCATCACAACAAAGGCCACAGTGTCACCCCCTGTCAACTGTTCCTTATATATATATATATATATATACATCACAACAAAGGCCACAACGTCTCCCCCTATCAACTGTGCCATATATATATACCTCACAACAAAGGCCACAGCGTCACCCCCTGTGAATTGTGCCATATATATATATATATATATATATACATCCCAACAAAGGCCACAGCGTCACCCCCTGTTAACCATGCCATATATATATATATACATCACAACAAAGGCCACAGCGTCACCCCCAGTCAACTATGACATATATATATACATCACAACAAAGGCCACAGCGTCACCCCCTATCAACTGTGCCTTATATATATACATCACAACAAAGGCCACAGCGTCACACTCTGTCAACTGTGCCTTATGTATATACATCACAACAAAGGCCACAACGTTACCCCTTATCGACTGTGCCTTTTATATATATACATCACAACAATGGTCATAGCGTCGCCCCTGTCAATTGTGCCTTATATATATACATCACAACAAAGGCTACAACATCACCCCCTGTTAACTGTGCCTTATATATATGCATCACAACAAAGGCCACAGCGTCACCCCCTCTCAACTGTTCCTTATATATATATATATATATATATATATATATATGTATACATCACAACAAAGGCCACAGCGTCTCCCCCTGTCAACTGTGCCATATATATATACCTCACAACAAAGGCCACAGCGTCACCCCCTGTGAACTGTGCCTTATATATATATATATATACATCCCAACAAAGGCCACAGCGTCACCCCCTGTTAACCATGCCATATATATATATATACATCACAACAAAGGCCACAGCGTCACCCCCTGTCAACTATGACATATATATATACATCACAACAAAGGCCACAGCGTCACCCCCTATCAACTGTGCCTTATATATATACATCACAACAAAGGCCACAGCGTCACACTCTGTCAACTGTGCCTTATGTATATACATCACAACAAAGGCCACAACGTTACCCCTTATCGACTGTGCCTTTTATATATATACATCACAACAATGGTCATAGCGTCGCCCCTGTCAATTGTTGTCACGACCCAGCCCCGTGGGCCGCGACTGGCACCCTACCTGGGTACCCAGACCAAATCGCATATTCGTTTCCAAATCCAAACTGATTTCATAGTTTTACAAAAGTTATGTCAAATATGATTTATATCGAAAATATGTCTTAAGCGGTCATATCAAATCAAACTCAAACAAAGCGGCGGAATAGGCATCGCCGGTCAAAATACAAATATATACAGAAGGGCCATTTGGGGCCATCATATCAAACAGACCGCTTTAAGACCCGAAAGCAAAATCATACAGTATACACATAGGACCCTCACCCCACAAAGATGACTACAGGCCTCTACGAATTCAAAACATAACATATGGCGAGACAGGGCCCCGCCGTACCCAAACTGTCAAATATCCAAAATATATACAGAGTAGATGAGTCTGTACCAAGAGTGGACTCCGAATCGAATAAGAGTACTCCGAGAAAGCAAAAAGTGGAGCCTACTGCGGAGGATCACCAAGATCTGCACCTGCGGGCATAAAACGCAGCCCCCGGAGAGAGGGGGTCAGTACGGAATATGTACTGAGTATGTAAAGCATGGAGTACAGAATTGTGAATCGAAATCGAAAGCAAATCAGATGTCAAAGTCTGTATCGAAATCATATACATATATATTATGCAAGTAAAATCATGCAAACGCTTAAGAACGTGGTCGCCACTCCGACGCTGGCGCCACACACAGCATAACACCAGAAGGTTTCAAATCTCCGTACATCCCCGAACATAATCATAATCATCGGTGAGCGTATCGCATCCCGAGCCATATCACAGCATAACTCCAAACGGAACCCGGCCCTATGGCGAAGCCTTGGGAACCGTAACACAGCATACGGCCGAATTATCATAAGGCGCACGAATCAAAACCGGCCCGGGAACCGGCGAACGAAGTCATAATAAGGCACGAACGGAGTCGTGAGCAAACAAATGCAAATCGTCTTTCAAAATAGTGTTTCAAAACAAAGTAAATTCATAAATCATATCATATTACAAAATAGTCGAATACTTAGTCGACATAAAGTTTCATTTCGCAAAACGTTTCCAAATGGTCCATATAATTCACAACGTAGGTTAGCGTATCGAATTGCCCCAAACCTACCCCATAGGAGGATGTTCCAACGATCCGAAGTAGTATGTACCAATTTATTATCAAAGGTGGCCCGAAGGGCAAATCGGGCATTTTGGGGTAGCGGGCCCACCTCGAGTCGAAGTGAGGTGACGAACGTGTTTCTACGAGTATTTATATGCCGAAGGTCATACATTATCATTCCTAGGTTACCCGACCACATTTCGATAGGTTTCGGACGAATAGTGGCATTCTAGCCAAATTGGAGCCTTTAGGCTTCAATAGAATTGAATGAATAGTAACTTTTCTGTGGATCGGGTTTCGAGGAGCAGAAATACTCCGGAAGGTCTCATACTCGACTGACACACTAAGATATGCCGAATGAAAGAGTGGGAGGCTTTACATACCTCACAGACGTCGTAAGCTCCTCCAAATGCCTCGTCCCGTTTCGTCAGAAATCTGCAAATGGTCAAAGCTACCAAATGAGATTCTTAGGCTAAAAAAAATGCCCTTAACTTCATAATTGCCTACCGAAATTTCGGCAGCACTTCCCCTATAAATCTAACATCCCCGAGGCGTAGCTCGGCTCAAATTTAACCAATTACAACAGCCCACACATCAACAACCAAAACAAACAACAATAACACCATTCTAGTTTCAAAGTTTGACATGATTTCTTAATTTGGCAACTTTCCATTCAACGTTCAAAATCCCGATTCTATATTCACATAATTGTATTCATTTAACCATCCAACACTAGTCAATCACATTCCACATTCAATTTAAGTCATACACGAAATTGCACCAAAAATCAATTTATTTCCATAATTCTTCAAAACGTCTAAAATGCACTACGAACATCCTAACTCATGTAGTTTCATTCCGAATTCATCAACATCGATATAGATTCACATCTAAAGTCCATAACACCCAAGATATACATTGATATACATAAGGATACCGAAGGTATACGCTTTCCGATAATATTCAAAATCATTTTTAAATGCCAATTTCATTCACCAATTAATCATTTACGATATAAGGGCCACAACAACACATTCTACCAACTTAACCAAGTTCAATTCACACCAATTTCCTTATCTATGGGTCACGTCCAAACACACTACAAACACACACCCACGACTTTCTATTTACGTCTAAATTACGGGATTCTCGTCTACTTCCAATCCTTAACATATTCATAGCCATTCTATAACATCAGAGGGTAAGAATTCATACCTTTCTTGAAACCCCGACTTGTCGAAAACGTCGTCCTCGTGCCAAACTAATTATACCTCGTCGGAGAGCGTCTTGAGTACTTCTTAATTATGTAAAGAACAAGATTTTTAAGCCACCACACAAGCTTGGGATTTTATTTTTTTTTTTCTCTCTAGCTCTCGGCCGAACCTGATTTTTGGGGGGTGTTCTTGATTTTGTGAGCTATTTCTTGGATAATACTAAGTATGATCCATATATATCTATCTAGGGGTCATGTGCATAGCACATGACCCTTTTAAAATGGGTTTGGGCCAATAACATGGCCGGCCCCCTCTCTTTGATTGGGCTTCAATTGCATTTTAGTTTCTTGGCCCAATTCTTAAAAATCCCGTTTTGTAATTCCCGAAACTAATTTCCGAAGTTCCAAGTTTATCCTCGGCCCTCCCCGAGGTCTTAGCATTAAAGATTACACAACCAACATGGTCATATTCTCAAAAATTAATTTATGTCCTTCTAACACCCGAGTCACAATTATTTCTCGATTTCCGATTGTGCGAAACCACGGGGCCTAACATTCTCCCCCCCTTAGGAACATTCGTCCCCGAATGTTAAACGAATCTTATGAAGGCTCACAAGCATAACGGGAAAACCATTTTATATATATAGCATACATGGTTCATCCGTTCATTAATACAACAAATACAAAAGTCTAGGTTACAGGAGGCGTAGGGAATAAATGGGGAAATCTCTTCTTCATCTCATCCTCCGCCTCCCAAGTCATCTCTTCACGGTTATTATTGCGCCATAGAACCTTGACCGAAGGCACCTCCTTAGTGCGCAATCTCCTCACCTGACGATCCAGAATAGATACCGGCTGCTCGTCATAAGATAGCTGCTCCGTCACCTGAAGGTCATCTACTGGGAATATCCTGGAAGGGTCACCAATACACTTCCGCAGCATGGACACATGAAACACCGGGTGCACGGACTCCAAATCGGATGGCAAGTCTAGCTCGTAGGCGACTGCGCCAATCCTCCGAACAATCTCGTATGGCCCGATGTATCGCGGACTCAGCTTGCCCTTCCTGCCAAATCTCATAACGCCCTTCATAGGCGAAACCTTCAGGAATACCCAGTCACCAATCTGAAACTCCAACGGTCGACGCCGTCTATCAGCATAAGCTTTCTGTCGACTCTGAGCAGCTAACAATCGCTCCCGAATAAGCTTCACCTTATCTACAGCCTCCTGGATCACATCTGGCCCAATCAGCTTAGTCTCGCCCACGTCAAACCAGCCAATAGGAGACCTGCACCTCCTGCCATAAAGGGCCTCATACGGGGCCATCTGAATGCTGGAGTGATAACTGTTATTGTAGGCAAACTCTATAAGCGGCAAATGATCATCCCAGCTGCCCCTGAAGTCAATAACACAGGCCCGTAACATATCCTCGAGCGTCTGAATAGTGCGCTCGGCCTGCCCGTCGGTCTGAGGGTGGAAAGCTGTACTGAGGGTCACCTGGGTCCCTAATCCCTCCTGAAACGACCTCCAAAAATTAGCTGTAAACTGAGCACCTCGGTCGGTAATAATAGATACAGGGACCCCGTGAAGTCTGACTATCTCTCTGATATATAATCGGGCATAGTCCTCAGCCGAAAATGTGGTCCGGACCGGAAGGAAATGGGCTGATTTCGTCAGCCTGTCCACAATAACCCAAATGGAGTCGTACCTGCGTAGAGTACGCGGCAACCCAACAATGAAGTCCATATTAATCATCTCCCATTTCCAGGCTGGAATCTCCATCTCCTGTAACAACCCACCGGGCTTCTGATGTTCAACCTTGACTTGCTGACAGTTCGGGCACTGACTAACAAATTCAGCAATGTCTTTCTTCATGCCGTCCCACCAATACAAACACCGAAGATCCCGATACATCTTAGTGGAACCAGGATGAACAGAATACTGGGCATAGTGTGCTTCGCCCATAATCTGCCGCCGTAAGCCCGCAACGTCCGGTACACAGAACCTGCCGTCGTACAATAATACCCCTTCAGGCGAGATCTCAAACTGGGTCTTTGTCTTATTAAGGGCCGCATCTCTGTACTGAATCAAAATAGGATCCTCAAACTGGCGTTGTTTTACCTCCTGAATAATAGATGACTCAGCAACTGGGCGAACAGAAATCCCAGAATCTCCAGAATCTGTCAAACGGACTCCGAGGCTGGCCAGCTGATGAATATCACGAACCAGATCTCTCTTATCAGATGGAACATCAGCCAGACTGCCTACGGACTTGCGGCTAAGCGCATCAGCTACCACGTTGGCTTTCCCTGGATGGTACAGAATATCAACGTCATAATCCTTTAGTAGCTCAAGCCATCTCCGCTGCCGCAAATTTAGCTCCTTCTGCTTAAAAATATACTGGAGACTCTTATGGTCCGTATAGATATCAACGTGGACTCCATATAAATAATGCCGCCAAATCTTCAAGGCATGAATCACCGCGGCCAACTCAAGATCATGAGTGGGATAGTTCTTCTCGTGCGGTCTGAGCTGCCGGGAAGCATAGGCTATAACTCGACCATGCTGCATCAATACACACCCTATCCCAATACCAGAGGCGTCACAATATACAACGTACCCATCAGACCCCTCTGGAAGGGCCAAAACTGGCGCTGAAATCAACCTCTCCTTCAGCATCTGAAAGCTGCGCTCGCAGGCATCTGACCACTGGAATTTTGCTGCTTTCTGGGTAAGCCTCGTCAGTGTTGCTGCAATAGAAGAGAAGTCCTCCACAAACCTGCGATAATACCCAGCCAATCCCAGAAAACTGCGCACCTCAGTCGGTGTAGTAGGCCTGGGCCAATTCTGCACAGCCTCAATCTTCTGCGTATCGACCCGAATACCGTCTGCGCCGACAATATGACCCAAGAATGCCACAGAAGTCAACCAGAACTCGCATTTAGAGAATTTAGCATATAACTTCTGCTGACGGAGAATGCCAAGTACCGTCCGCAAGTGATCCGCGTGCTCCTCGGCTGATCGCGAGTAAATCAGGATATCATCAATAAATACAATAACAAACATATCCAGAAAAGGCCGAAATACCCTATTCATCAGATCCATAAATACTGCTGGAGCATTAGTCAGCCCAAAAGACATAACTCTGAACTCATAGTGCCCGTACCGGGTCCTGAAGGCAGTCTTCGGGATATCAGACTCCCGTACTCGCACCTGGTGATAGCCCGAGCGCAGATCTATCTTGGAAAAGTGTCTAGCACCCTGCAGCTGGTCAAACAAGTCATCAATCCGGGGAAGGGGATATTTATTCTTAATAGTCACCTTATTCAGCTGCCGGTAGTCAATACACATCCGCAACGACCCACCCTTCTTTCTAACAAACAATACCGGCGCTCCCCAGGGTGATGTGCTGGGCCTGATAAAACCCTTATCCAGCAAATCTTTCAGCTGCTCCTTCAACTCCTTCAACTCTGCTGGTGCCATCCGATACGGAGGAATAGATATAGGCTGCGTGTCCGGCATCAACTCAATAGAAAAATCAATCTCCCGCTCAGGCGGAAGGCCAGGAAGCTCGTTCGGAAAAACATCTGGGAACTCACTGACGACCGGGACAGACTGAAGGGTAGGCACCTCCGCTGCGGTATCATGCACACGGACCAAATGATAGATATAACCCTTCTGGATCATCTTCTTAGCCTTGAGGTATGAAATAAACTTACCCCTCGGCGATGCAGTAGATCCGAACCACTCTATAACTGGTTCCCCTGGAAACTGGAAACGGACTACCTTTTTCTGGCAGTCGACATTAGCATAACAGGAAGACAACCAGTCCATACCCATAATGACGTCAAACTCAAACATGTCTAGCTCTACCAAATCAGCCTTAGTGGTACGATCATAAATGGTCACAGAACAATCCCTATAGATCTGTCTCGCTACAATAAAATCCCCAACTGGCGTAGCTACCTCGAATGGCTCTATAGGCTCAGACACTATCCCAATCTTACTAGCAACGAGCGGGGAAATATATGATAAAGTAGAGCCAGGGTCAATCAATGCATATACAGATCTGGAGAAAACCAGTAATGTACCTGTGACGACGTTTGGCGAAGCCTCCTGATCCTGGCGGCTGGCCAAAGCATATATGCGGTTTGAGGGACCGCTAGTACCTGAAGCGCCTCCGCGGCCTCGACCGCGTCCTGCCGGTGCTGGAATACCCCGCCCTCCAGGGCGTGCAACAGATGGTACAGAGGAAGAACCGGCGGCTGACCCTGTCTGCTGAGCCGCATTACCCGAACCACTGGCCAATGGGCAGTCTCTCATAAAGTGGCCCTGACCGCCACAAGTAAAACAAGCTCCCGTCGCTCGGTAACACTCCCCGGGATGAGACTTCCCGCAATGTGAACAACGGGGTCTAGGTGGTCTGGCCTGACTGGGACCCCTGGATATCTGTGATCCTGCCGCTCTGGAGCTCTGACCGGCCCCAGAAGGTCCCGTACTATCAAATCTCCGGCTGCCTGTCTGAGTACCCCGGCCGGAGGGAGGATAATATCTGTCAGATTGCTGCTGCTGCTGAGGCTGTCCGCCTCGAGAATCTCCTGAATAACCCGCAGATCTAGCCCTCTTGGGCGGCCTCCTGTCTCTATCTCTGCCAGCAGGATCAGATCTGCGACGGTCCTCCATCCCCATCGCATAGGCCTGAAGCCGGGAAATATCCATGTCTGTCTGCAGTGACACGGCCATGCAGCTGTCTACCAAGTACCGGTCCAATCCCATAACATAGCGGTGCATCCGATCGGACATATCTGCTACCACGGCCGGTGCATATCGGGCCAGAGAATCAAACTCAAGGCTATACTCGCGAACACTCCGACCCCTCTGCTGCAGACGCAAAAATCGATCAGCTCGTGCCCGCCGTAACTCTGGTGGCAAAAAGTGGCGGGTGAATGCTGTCACAAACTGATCCCAAGTGGCTGGAGGGGCACCCTCTCCCCTAGACAGCTCCCAAGTCTCGTACCAATGAGTAGCCACATCTCGGAGCCTGTGTGAAGCCAGCTCAACTGACTCGGTCTCAGAAGCCCTGACCAAATCCAGCGAGCGTCGCATCCCCCGAATAAAGTCATGGGGGTCCTCATCGGGCTTAGACCCGAAGAACTCTGGAGGGCCGCATAGCAGGAACTCCCGAACTCGCAGGCTGTCCCTCCTGTCATCATCATCATCATCCCTACGCCCGCGTCTGCGAGCCTGTCCTGCCACCAGCGTAGTCAGTAACTGCACAGCCTCCCTCAGGGTCCGATCCTCCGCCCCCGGCTGAGGAGCTAGAGTCTCAGGTGCGGGTACACGGACCTCTGGAGCTGCTGAAGGCCCTACTCCAGGCTGTACTGGTGGGGGTGTAGCAGACCCCTCAGACTGTGGCACGTCCTCCGGCAAATCATAAACACGAGCCCGGGTAGCTCGCTGTGCCTGGCTAGTCTCTCCAATCCTCGCCTTGCCCTTCTGGGCCGCCGCTGCCTTCTTCGGAGGCATCACTGCAAACACAAAGGCGGGTCAGATCGAAATCATCCTAATAGCACAGCTCTATCGCACGATCTAAGATTACAAAGAGAGTAACGTCCTAAATGCCCTGTAGCTTCCCGTCTATAGATGTGGTGCACAACACACCGATAAACAAGACTCTACGAGACACGGCCTGTAGACATTCCGAGGACAAACCGCTCTGATACCACTTTTGTCACGACCCAGCCCCGTGGGCCGCGACTGGCACCCTACCTGGGTACCCAGACCAAATCGCATATTCGTTTCCAAATCCAAACTGATTTCATAGTTTTACAAAAGTTATGTCAAATATGATTTATATCGAAAATATGTCTTAAGCGGTCATATCAAATCAAACTCAAACAAAGCGGCGGAATAGGCATCGCCGGTCAAAATACAAATATATACAGAAGGGCCATTTGGGGCCATCATATCAAACAGACCGCTTTAAGACCCGAAAGCAAAATCATACAGTATACACATAGGACCCTCACCCCACAAAGATGACTACAGGCCTCTACGAATTCAAAACATAACATATGGCGAGACAGGGCCCCGCCGTACCCAAACTGTCAAATATCCAAAATATATACAGAGTAGATGAGTCTGTACCAAGAGTGGACTCCGAATCGAATAAGAGTACTCCGAGAAAGCAAAAAGTGGAGCCTACTGCGGAGGATCACCAAGATCTGCACCTGCGGGCATAAAACGCAGCCCCCGGAGAGAGGGGGTCAGTACGGAATATGTACTGAGTATGTAAAGCATGGAGTACAGAATTGTGAATCGAAATCGAAAGCAAATCAGATGTCAAAGTCTGTATCGAAATCATATACATATATATTATGCAAGTAAAATCATGCAAACGCTTAAGAACGTGGTCGCCACTCCGACGCTGGCGCCACACACAGCATAACACCAGAAGGTTTCAAATCTCCGTACATCCCCGAACATAATCATAATCATCGGTGAGCGTATCGCATCCCGAGCCATATCACAGCATAACTCCAAACGGAACCCGGCCCTATGGCGAAGCCTTGGGAACCGTAACACAGCATACGGCCGAATTATCATAAGGCGCACGAATCAAAACCGGCCCGGGAACCGGCGAACGAAGTCATAATAAGGCACGAACGGAGTCGTGAGCAAACAAATGCAAATCGTCTTTCAAAATAGTGTTTCAAAACAAAGTAAATTCATAAATCATATCATATTACAAAATAGTCGAATACTTAGTCGACATAAAGTTTCATTTCGCAAAACGTTTCCAAATGGTCCATATAATTCACAACGTAGGTTAGCGTATCGAATTGCCCCAAACCTACCCCATAGGAGGATGTTCCAACGATCCGAAGTAGTATGTACCAATTTATTATCAAAGGTGGCCCGAAGGGCAAATCGGGCATTTTGGGGTAGCGGGCCCACCTCGAGTCGAAGTGAGGTGACGAACGTGTTTCTACGAGTATTTATATGCCGAAGGTCATACATTATCATTCCTAGGTTACCCGACCACATTTCGATAGGTTTCGGACGAATAGTGGCATTCTAGCCAAATTGGAGCCTTTAGGCTTCAATAGAATTGAATGAATAGTAACTTTTCTGTGGATCGGGTTTCGAGGAGCAGAAATACTCCGGAAGGTCTCATACTCGACTGACACACTAAGATATGCCGAATGAAAGAGTGGGAGGCTTTACATACCTCACAGACGTCGTAAGCTCCTCCAAATGCCTCGTCCCGTTTCGTCAGAAATCTGCAAATGGTCAAAGCTACCAAATGAGATTCTTAGGCTAAAAAAAATGCCCTTAACTTCATAATTGCCTACCGAAATTTCGGCAGCACTTCCCCTATAAATCTAACATCCCCGAGGCGTAGCTCGGCTCAAATTTAACCAATTACAACAGCCCACACATCAACAACCAAAACAAACAACAATAACACCATTCTAGTTTCAAAGTTTGACATGATTTCTTAATTTGGCAACTTTCCATTCAACGTTCAAAATCCCGATTCTATATTCACATAATTGTATTCATTTAACCATCCAACACTAGTCAATCACATTCCACATTCAATTTAAGTCATACACGAAATTGCACCAAAAATCAATTTATTTCCATAATTCTTCAAAACGTCTAAAATGCACTACGAACATCCTAACTCATGTAGTTTCATTCCGAATTCATCAACATCGATATAGATTCACATCTAAAGTCCATAACACCCAAGATATACATTGATATACATAAGGATACCGAAGGTATACGCTTTCCGATAATATTCAAAATCATTTTTAAATGCCAATTTCATTCACCAATTAATCATTTACGATATAAGGGCCACAACAACACATTCTACCAACTTAACCAAGTTCAATTCACACCAATTTCCTTATCTATGGGTCACGTCCAAACACACTACAAACACACACCCACGACTTTCTATTTACGTCTAAATTACGGGATTCTCGTCTACTTCCAATCCTTAACATATTCATAGCCATTCTATAACATCAGAGGGTAAGAATTCATACCTTTCTTGAAACCCCGACTTGTCGAAAACGTCGTCCTCGTGCCAAACTAATTATACCTCGTCGGAGAGCGTCTTGAGTACTTCTTAATTATGTAAAGAACAAGATTTTTAAGCCACCACACAAGCTTGGGATTTTATTTTTTTTTTTCTCTCTAGCTCTCGGCCGAACCTGATTTTTGGGGGGTGTTCTTGATTTTGTGAGCTATTTCTTGGATAATACTAAGTATGATCCATATATATCTATCTAGGGGTCATGTGCATAGCACATGACCCTTTTAAAATGGGTTTGGGCCAATAACATGGCCGGCCCCCTCTCTTTGATTGGGCTTCAATTGCATTTTAGTTTCTTGGCCCAATTCTTAAAAATCCCGTTTTGTAATTCCCGAAACTAATTTCCGAAGTTCCAAGTTTATCCTCGGCCCTCCCCGAGGTCTTAGCATTAAAGATTACACAACCAACATGGTCATATTCTCAAAAATTAATTTATGTCCTTCTAACACCCGAGTCACAATTATTTCTCGATTTCCGATTGTGCGAAACCACGGGGCCTAACAATTGTGCCTTATATATATACATCACAACAAAGGCTACAGCATCACCCCCTGTTAACTGTGCCTTATATATATGCATCACAACAAAGGCCACAGCGTCACCCCTGTCAACTATGCCTTATACATATACATCACAACAAAGGCCACAACGTTACCCCTTATCAACTGTGCCTTTTATATATATATATATCACAACAAAAGTCATAGCGTCACCCCCTGTCAATTGTGCCTTATGTATATACATCACAACAAAGGCCACAGCGTCACCCCCTGTTAACTATGCCATATATATATATATACATCACAACAAAGGCCAAAACGTCACCCCCTGTCAACTGTGACATATATATATATACATCACAACAAAGGCCACAGCGTCACCCCCTTTCAACTGTGCCTTATATATATACATCACAACAAAGGCCACAACGTTACCCCGTATCAACTGTGCCTTTTATATATATACATCACAACAAAGTTCATAGCGTCACCCCCTGTCAATTGTGCCTTATGTATATACATCACAACAAAGGCCACATAATCACCCCCTGTTAACTGTGCCTTATATATATGCATCACAACAAAGGCCACAGCGTCACCCCCTGTCAACTGTTCCTTGTATATATATATATACATCACAACAAAGGCCACAGCATAACCCCCTGTCAACTGTGCCTTATAAATATACCTCACAACAAAGGCCACTGCATCACCCCTGTGAACGGTTCGTTATATATATATATATATAATTATATACATCACAACAAAGGCCACAGCGTCACCCCCTGTCAACTGTGCCTTAGATATATACCTCACAACAAAGTCCACAGCGTCACCCCCGGTCAACTGTGCCTTTTATATATACATCACAACAATGGTCATAGCGTCGCCCTGTCAATTGTGCCTTATATATATACATTACAACAAAGGCCAGAGCATCACCCCCTGTTAACTGTGTCTTATATATATGCATCACAACAAAGGCCACAGCGTCACCCCTGTCAACTATGCTTTATACTTATACATCACAACAAAGGCCACAACGTTACCCCTTATCAACTGTGCCTTTTATATATATATATATATATATATATATATATATATATATATATATATATATATATATATATATATATATATATATCACAACAAAAGTCATAGCATCACCCCCTGTGAATTGTGCCTTATGTATATACATCACAACAAAGGCCACAGTATCACCCCCTGTAAACTGTGCCTTATATATATGCATCACAACAAAGGCCACAGCGTCACCCCCTGTCAACTGTTCCTTATATATGTATATATATATACATCACAACAAAGGCCACAACGTCACCCCCTGTCAACTGTGCCATATATATATACCTCACAACAAAGGCCACAGCGTCACCCCCTGTGAACTGTGCCTTATATATATATATATACATCCCAACAAAGGCCACAGCGTCACCCCCTGTTAACTATGCCATATATATATATACATCAAAACAAAGGCCACAGCGTCACCCCCTGTCAACTGTGACATATATATATACATCACAACAAAGGCCACAGCGTCACCCCCTATCAACTGTGCCTTATATATATACATCACAACAAAGGCCACAGCGTCACACTCTGTCAACTGTGCCTTATGTATATACATCACAACAAAGGCCACAACGTTACCCCTTATCGACTGTGCCTTTTATATATATACATCACAACAATGATCATAGCGTCGCCCCTGTCAATTGTGCCTTATATATATACATCACAACAAAGGCTACAGCATCACCCCCAGTTAACTGTGCCTTATATATATGTATCACAACAAAGGCCACAGCGTCACCCCTGTCAAGTATGCCTTATACTTATACATCACAACAAAGGCCACAACGTTACCCCTTATCAACTGTGAATTTTATAAATATACATCACAACAAATGTCATAGCGTCACCCCTGTCAATTGTGCCTTATATATATACATCACAACAAAGGCCACAGCGTCACCCCCTGTCAACTGTTCCTTATATATATACATCACAACAAAGGCCACAGCGTCACCCCCTGTCAACTATGCTTTATATATATACATCACAACAAAGGCCACAGCGTCACACTCTTTCAACTGTGCCTTATATATATACATCACAACAAAGGCCACATCATCACCCCCTGTTAACTGTGCCTTATATATATGCATCACAACAAAGGCCACAGCGTCACCCCCTGTCAACTGTTCCTTATATATATACATCACAACAAAGGCCACAGCGTCACCCCCAGTCAACTATGCTTTATATATATACATCACAACAAAGGCCACAGCGTCACACTCTTTCAACTGTGCCTTATATATATACATCACAACAAAGGCCACAGCGTCACCCCCTGTCAACTGTGCCTTATATATATACATCACAACAAAGGCCACAGCGTCACCCCCTGTTAACTGTGCCATATATATATATGCATCACAACAAAGGCCACAGCGTCACCCCTGTCAACTATGCCGTATACTTATACATCACAACAAAGGCCACAACGTTACCCCTTTTCAACTGTGCCTTTTATATATATATATATATCACAACAAAAGTCATAGCGTCACCCCCTGTCAATTGTGCCTTATGTATATACATTTCAACAAAGGCCACAGCATCACCCTCTGTTAACTGTGCATTATATATATGCATCACAACAAAGGCCACAGCGTCACCCCCTGTCAACTGTTCCTTATATATACATCACAACAAAGGCCACAGCGTCACCCCCTGTCAATTGTGCCTTATATATATACCTCACAACAAAGGCCACAGCGTCACCCCCTGTGAACTATGCCTTATATATATATATATATACATCACAACAAAGGCCACAGCGTCACCCCCTGTTAACTATGGCATATATATATATACATCACAACAAAGGCCACAGCGTCACCCCTATCAACTGTGACATATATATATATACATCACAACAAAGGCCACAGCGTCACCCCTATCAACTGTGCCTTATATATATACATCACAACAAAGGCCACAGCGTCACACTCTGTCAACTGTGCCTTATATATATACATCACAACAAAGGCCACAACGTTACCCCGTATCAACTGTGCCTTTTATATATATACATCACAACAACGTTCATAGCGTCACCCCCTGTCAATTGTGCCTTATGTATATACATCACAACAAAGGCCACAGCATCACCCCCTGTCAACTGTGCCTTATATATATACCTCACAACAAAGGCCACTGCATCACCCCTGTGAACGGTTCCTTATATATATATATATATATATTTATATATAATTATATACATCACAACAAAGGCCACAGCGTCACCCCCTGTCAACTGTACCTTAGATATATACCTCACAACAAAGGCCACAGCGTCACCCCCTGTCAACTGTGCCTTTTATATATATACATCACAACAAATTTCATAGCGTCACCCCTGTCAATTGTGCCTTATATATATACATCACAGCAAAGGCCACATCATCACCCCCTGTTAACTGTGCCTTATATATATGCATCACAACAAAGGCCACAGCGTCACCCCCTGTCAACTGTTCCTTATATATATACATCACAACAAAGGCCACAGCGTCACCCCCTGTCAACTATGCTTTATATATATACATCACAAGAAAGGCCACAGCGTCACACTCTTTCAACTGTGCCTTATATATATACATCACAACAAAGGCCACAGCGTCACCCCCTGTCAACTGTGCCTTATATATATACATCACAACAAAGGCCACAGCGTCACCCCTTGTCAACTATGCCTTATATATATACATCACAACAAAGGCCACAACGTTACCACTAATCAACTGTGCCTTTTATATATATACATCACAACAAAGGTCATAGCGTCGCCCCTCTCAATTGTGCCTTATATATATACATCACAACAAAGGCCACAGCGTCACCCCCTGTCAACTATGCCTTATATATATACATCACAACAAAGTCCACAACGTTACCCCTTATTGACTGTGCCTTTTATTTATATACATCACAACAATGGTCATAGCGTCGCCCTGTCAATTGTGCCTTATATATATACATTACAACAAAGGCCACAGCATCACCCTCTGTTAACTGTGTCTTATATATATGCATCACTACAAAGGCCACAGCGTCACCCCTGTCAACTATGCTTTATACTTATACATCACAACAAAGGCCATAACGTTACCCCTTATCAACTGTGCCTTTTTTATATATATATATATATCACAACAAAAGTCATAGCGTCACCCCCTGTGAATTGTGCCTTATGTATATACATCACAACAAAGGCCACAGTATCACCCCCTGTAAACTGTGCCTTATATATATGCATCACAACAAAGGCCACAGTGTCACCCCCTGTCAACTGTTCCTTATATATATATATATATATATACATCACAACAAAGGCCACAACGTCTCCCCCTATCAACTGTGCCATATATATATACCTCACAACAAAGGCCACAGCGTCACCCCCTGTGAATTGTGCCATATATATATATATATATATACATCCCAACAAAGGCCACAGCGTCACCCCCTGTTAACCATGCCATATATATATATATACATCACAACAAAGGCCACAGCGTCACCCCCAGTCAACTATGACATATATATATACATCACAACAAAGGCCACAGCGTCACCCCCTATCAACTGTGCCTTATATATATACATCACAACAAAGGCCACAGCGTCACACTCTGTCAACTGTGCCTTATGTATATACATCACAACAAAGGCCACAACGTTACCCCTTATCGACTGTGCCTTTTATATATATACATCACAACAATGGTCATAGCGTCGCCCCTGTCAATTGTGCCTTATATATATACATCACAACAAAGGCTACAGCATCACCCCCTGTTAACTGTGCCTTATATATATGCATCACAACAAAGGCCACAGCGTCACCCCCTCTCAACTGTTCCTTATATATATATATATATATATATATATATATATATATATATGTATACATCACAACAAAGGCCACAGCGTCTCCCCCTGTCAACTGTGCCATATATATATACCTCACAACAAAGGCCACAGCGTCACCCCCTGTGAACTGTGCCTTATATATATATATATATACATCCCAACAAAGGCCACAGCGTCACCCCCTGTTAACCATGCCATATATATATATATACATCACAACAAAGGCCACAGCGTCACCCCCTGTCAACTATGACATATATATATACATCACAACAAAGGCCACAGCGTCACCCCCTATCAACTGTGCCTTATATATATACATCACAACAAAGGCCACAGCGTCACACTCTGTCAACTGTGCCTTATGTATATACATCACAACAAAGGCCACAACGTTACCCCTTATCGACTGTGCCTTTTATATATATACATCACAACAATGGTCATAGCGTCGCCCCTGTCAATTGTGCCTTATATATATACATCACAACAAAGGCTACAGCATCACCCCCTGTTAACTGTGCCTTATATATATGCATCACAACAAAGGCCACAGCGTCACCCCTGTCAACTATGCCTTATACATATACATCACAACAAAGGCCACAACGTTACCCCTTATCAACTGTGCCTTTTATATATATATATATCATAACAAAAGTCATAGCGTCACCCCCTGTCAATTGTGCCTTATGTATATACATCACAACAAAGGCCACAGCGTCACCCCCTGTTAACTATGCCATATATATATATATACATCACAACAAAGGCCAAAACGTCACCCCCTGTCAACTGTGACATATATATATATACATCACAACAAAGGCCACAGCGTCACCCCCTTTCAACTGTGCCTTATATATATACATCACAACAAAGGCCACAACGTTACCCCGTATCAACTGTGCCTTTTATATATATACATCACAACAAAGTTCATAGCGTCACCCCCTGTCAATTGTGCCTTATGTATATACATCACAACAAAGGCCACATAATCACCCCCTGTTAACTGTGCCTTATATATATGCATCACAACAAAGGCCACAGCGTCACCCCCTGTCAACTGTTCCTTGTATATATATATATACATCACAACAAAGGCCACAGCATAACCCCCTGTCAACTGTGCCTTATAAATATACCTCACAACAAAGGCCACTGCATCACCCCTGTGAACGGTTCGTTATATATATATATATATATATATATATATATATATATATATATAATTATATACATCACAACAAAGGCCACAGCGTCACCCCCTGTCAACTGTGCCTTAGATATATACCTCACAACAAAGTCCACAGCGTCACCCCCGGTCAACTGTGCCTTTTATATATACATCACAACAATGGTCATAGCGTCGCCCTGTCAATTGTGCCTTATATATATACATTACAACAAAGGCCAGAGCATCACCCCCTGTTAACTGTGTCTTATATATATGCATCACAACAAAGGCCACAGCGTCACCCCTGTCAACTATGCTTTATACTTATACATCACAACAAAGGCCACAACGTTACCCCTTATCAACTGTGCCTTTTATATATATATATATATATATATATATATATATATATATATATATATATCACAACAAAAGTCATAGCATCACCCCCTGTGAATTGTGCCTTATGTATATACATCACAACAAAGGCCACAGTATCACCCCCTGTAAACTGTGCCTTATATATATGCATCACAACAAAGGCCACAGCGTCACCCCCTGTCAACTGTTCCTTATATATGTATATATATATACATCACAACAAAGGCCACAACGTCACCCCCTGTCAACTGTGCCATATATATATACCTCACAACAAAGGCCACAGCGTCACCCCCTGTGAACTGTGCCTTATATATATATATATACATCCCAACAAAGGCCACAGCGTCACCCCCTGTTAACTATGCCATATATATATATACATCAAAACAAAGGCCACAGCGTCACCCCCTGTCAACTGTGACATATATATATACATCACAACAAAGGCCACAGCGTCACCCCCTATCAACTGTGCCTTATATATATACATCACAACAAAGGCCACAGCGTCACACTCTGTCAACTGTGCCTTATGTATATACATCACAACAAAGGCCACAACGTTACCCCTTATCGACTGTGCCTTTTATATATATACATCACAACAATGATCATAGCGTCGCCCCTGTCAATTGTGCCTTATATATATACATCACAACAAAGGCTACAGCATCACCCCCAGTTAACTGTGCCTTATATATATGTATCACAACAAAGGCCACAGCGTCACCCCTGTCAAGTATGCCTTATACTTATACATCACAACAAAGGCCACAACGTTACCCCTTATCAACTGTGCCTTTTATATATATATATATATATCACAACAAAAGTCATAGCGTCACCCCCTGTCAATTGTGCCTTATGTATATACATCACAACAAAGGCCACAGCGTCACCCCCTGTTAACTATGCCATATATATATATACATCACAACAAAGGCCACAGCGTCACCCCCTGTCAACTGTGACATATATATATATACATCACAACAAAGGCCACAGCGTCACCCCCTTTCAACTGTGCCTTATATATATACATCACAACAAAGGCCACAGCGTCACACTCTGTCAACTGTGCCTTATATATATACATCACAACAAAGGCCACAACGTTACCTCGTATCAACTGTGCCTTTTATATATATACATCACAACAAAGTTCATAGCGTCACCCCCTGTCAATTGTGCCTTATGTATATACATCACAACAAAGGCCACAACATCACCCCCTGTTAACTGTGCCTTATATATTGTTACATCCCGTATTTTTGAACGTCGGATTAATTGTAAGTTGAGGTGGGGCCCACACGTCAAGATTTTTTTTTGGGACATGTGACAAATTATATGAATCACATATGTGAAGTTAAACACAATTCAAGAAGGACTCTTGGGCCAAATCAAAGTGGAAGTCCTCCAAACGAATATTTTTAAGAAAACGTTTTCGGGTAACTTGACTTTGGGGGGCAAAAACGGTATTATAAGTTTGGAATTTGGAAAATACCAAGAGATATAAGTTATAGATAATTGAATTAGCTTTCCAACCATAGGTTGTGGGTTCCTAGGTGACGTCGGTACAAGGAGATATGAACGTTTTAAGGTCGAAAGGTCAGTGGACTAGGCCAACTCGGGGCCAACCGAATTAGGCCCATGGAAAAATAAAGGGAGAAGAAGAGGCCCAATAGGAGCCATTCGGCCATGGTACATAACAATGATCCAAGCCCATGGAATTAAGTCATGTGGTCAATGAATAAAAGACCACTTAATCATCCAAATTCCATAGAACTTTCAAGAGAAAGAATAGGAGGAAAAACAAGAGAAAAACAAGAACAAAAAAAGAGGGCATTTCGGCTTGGCCATGGGAAAATTCACCCCTCAAAATCTTGTCCCAAAAATTATTTTCTTGTTATATTCCTACTAAATCAAGGTCCCTCTACAACTTGGTGCAATTGTTTGGGAGAATAGAGCACTTGTTACATCAATCTCACACTTGGGTTAAGTGAAGAAGTTGAAGAGAAAAGGTAAGAATTTACCCTCCTTACTATGTTTTGAAGGTTGGTTTATGTTGTAGTATATGGAAATGAGTAGAAATTATGGAAATAAGAAAGTTTACAAAGTGGGTTTGCATGTGTGCATGTGTATGTAAGGTTGTATAAATAAGATGAGTTGAATTTTATGTTGTATTCTAGTTGTAGTTGTGGTGGACCTTATATTGGAAATGGAAGAAAATGGTTCAAGTTGGCATGGAAAATTATTGGAAATAGTTATAGGAAATTATGTGATTTTAATGAAGTTTTTATGTAATTATGAAAGTGGAGTTCTAAATGTGAATTATTATGTTAGTTGGTGAATTTGGAAGGATAATAGTCCATATTGGCATGAAAGATTGGTTGTTAAGTTGTTATGGGAAGTTTTGTGATTTTATGGTAGATTTAAGTAATGATGAAAATGAAATTGTTAAGGTGTGGATTATGATTATGGTTGATGAAATTGGAAGATGGAAATATGTTGTGAATATGTAGGTTGAAGATTAGAAGTTTTGGATGGATTATGGTTTTGGTGGAAAGTTTGTATATTTTGTATATCTTGTGAATATTTTGTAGAAATGATATGAAATGCTTCCGAATTGTATTGTAATGATCTTGATTAGTAATGAATATGAAAATGTCGATATTGATTGGAAAATACGAAGTTGGAATGAAGGTTACGACATGATGTTGGAAAGATGAATAATTATGTTATATTGTGTTTTGTAGTGATTATTGTTGTTGTTGGTGTTGTTGTTGGGTTGTTGTTGATTGTTTTGGCCGAGTTGAATTCTCGGGGGCGCTATATGTGTAGGGGAGATGCTGCCCAAATTTTTATAGACAAGAATTGGTTAAGGTTGAAATTTTAAGTCTTATGAATAGTAAATTGGTAAATGTGACCATTTGTAGGTTTTGGACGAAACGGGATTTGAGTTTTGGCAAGCGTAAAGGGCAAGAAAGGTATGTAAGGCTATCCCAATTCTTCTTTTGGCATGTCCTAGGTGTACCAGGATCGGATTTGAGCCTCGGAAAGTATTCTGCTCATCGGAATCTGCATTTGAAAATACCCCTTTTTCATTCAATGGAATTGAACCCTATAAGTATACTTTATTGAAAGAATTGTGCAAACTTCCGCAAAGTGTCTAGAAAATTATGGAATGTCCCCAGAACCTCCGTAGGTGACTTTATAAGCTTAAAATACGTAATTTGAGCCCACCGCTTCGTTTGTCCCGAGGTGGGCCCACTATTTCCGATTTTACCCTTTTGTGTTTATGACTTGTCTTCGAGCATTTTTTTTAAGAAATATTCTAACTACTCTTTTAACTACTAAATAAAAATTGTTTTAATATTTCATTAAGCCTTATGAATTGTTTTGAAACTCGGGAACGATCTCAGAAAGATTATGCTTCCGTAACCCATTTTGACATTCGAATTTCACTTACTATGACTCCGTTCGATGTCATTGATTTGATCTGTCATTAGATATGCTTCATTGAGTCTCTGGAAATATATATGGTATTTTTATTGCATTTAGTTTCTCACTACTCCATTCGTGGACGCCTCAATGTTTCCCACACTGAGCCCGGGCCAGGATATGTTCTCAAGCTACTTCCACTGCATTGTTCGCCGTGCCTCGATGTGAGGGGGCAGGTATACATGTACATGGGTTGTGGAGTATGCTGTGCCATGTACACTATTCTGATATGATATGATATGATCTGATATGGCCATCTGATATGATATGTTATGCTACGGGGTTATCCCCTATTCTGATCCTTATGTGTTGTGGCACCAGCGTCGGGGGGTGGCCACGTTCTGTTTGCCGAGTCCCTTGGCAGGGGTCGGATATGATATGGTATAAGTTTCTGTACACACTCCTCATGTTTGAAAATATGCATTTGATACTTCGGATGTTACACTCACTTCTATGTAAGTTCTGTTTCGGTTATGATCTTGTTCCGTAATGGGACCAGGTACGACATATGTTTCCAGCGAATATTATTTATGCTATATGATCAGCATTTTGCTAATCTGGATATTTAGTTCATTTTCTGTATCTTCTGCTTTGATTATGACTTTGTTTACTACGTTCCGTGCTTTACATACTCAGTACATATTTCGTACTGACCCCCTTTCTTCGGGGGCTGCGTTTTCATGCCGCGCAGGTACAGACGACAAGTTTGCTGATCCGCCCGCTTAGGACTTTATTCTGCTATTTTGGAGCGCTCCTTTACCCGGAGCCTATATTTTGGTACAGTCTTCTGCTATTGTATATATGTACGCTATTCAGGGGTACGACGGGGCCCTGTCCCGTCTTACGATTCTGTCATGTTCTGTAGAGGTCTGTAGACATACTGGTGTGGGTTCTGTATATGTTTTGGGTTACTATGATCTGTGACGGCCTTATCGGCTTCCATGTACTATGTCGGTTCATTTATGATAATTACTAACGCCAATTGATTTTTACATTTAAAAATATTCTGCTGATATGCTAGTTTGGGTTATTGGGTACGTTTGGGTGTCCAGCACGGACACTAGTCGCGGCCTACGGAGTTGGGTCGTGACATATATATGCATCACAACAAAGGCCACAGCGTCACCCCCTGTTAACTATGCCATATATATATACATCACAACAAAGGCCACAGCGTCACCCCCTGTCAACTGTGCCTTAGATATATACCTCACAACAAAGGCCACAGCGTCACCCCCTGTCAACTGTGCCTTTTATATATATATACATCACAACAAATGTCATAGCGTCACCCCTGTCAATTGTGCCTTATATATATACATCACAACAAAGGCCACATCATCACCCCCTGTTAACTGTGCCTTATATATATGCATCACAACAAAGGCCACAGCGTCACCCCCTGTCAACTGTTCCTTATATATATACATCACAACAAAGGCCACAGCGTCACCCCCTGTCAACTATGCTTTATATATATACATCACAACAAAGGCCACAGCGTCACCCCTGTCAACTGTGCCTTATATATATACATCACAACAAAGGCCACAGCGTCACCCCCTGTCAACTATGCCTTATATATATACATCACAACAAAGGCCACAACGTTACCACTTATCAACTGTGCCTTTTATATATATACATCACAACAAAGGTCATAGCGTCGCCCCTCTCAATTGTGCCTTATATATATACATCACAACAAAGGCCACAGCGTCACCCCCTGTCAACTATGCCTTATATATATACATCACAACAAAGTCCACAACGTTACCCCTTATCGACTGTGCCTTTTATATATATACATCACAACAATGGTCATAGCGTCGCCCTGTCAATTGTGCCTTATATATATACATTACAACAAAGGCCACAGCATCACCCCCTGTTAACTGTGTCTTATATATATGCATCACAACAAAGGCCACAGCGTCACCCCTGTCAACTATGCTTTATACTTATACATCACAACAAAGGCCAAAACGTTACCCCTTATCAACTGTGCCTTTTATATATATATATAGATATCACAACAAAAGTCATAGCGTCACCCCTGTGAATTGTGCCTTATGTATATACATCACAACAAAGGCCACAGTATCACCCCCTGTAAACTGTGCCTTATATATATGCATCACAACAAAGGCCACAGCGTCACCCCTTGTCAACTGTTCCTTATATATGTATATATATATATACATCACAACAAAGGCCACAGCGTCACCCCCTGTCAACTGTGCCATATATATATACCTCACAACAAAAGCCACAGCGTCACCCCCTGTGAACTGTGCCTTATATATATATATATATACATCCCAACAAAGGCCACAGCGTCACCCCCTGTTAACTATGCCATATATATATATACATCACAACAAAGGCCACAGCGTCACCCCCTGTCAACTGTGACATATATATATACATCACAACAAAGGCCACAGCGTCACCCCCTATAAACTGTGCCTTATATATATACATCACAACAAAGGCCACAGCGTCACACTCTGTCAACTGTGCCTTATGTATATACATCACAACAAAGGCCACAACGTTACCCCTTATCGACTGTGCCTTTTATATATATACATCACAACAATGGTCATAGCGTCGCCCCTGTCAATTGTGCCTTATATATATACATCACAACAAAGGCTACAGCATCACCCCCTGTTAACTGTGCCTTATATATATGTATCACAACAAAGGCCACAGCGTCACCCCTGTCAACTATGCCTTATACTTATACATCACAACAAAGGCCACAACGTTACCCCTTATCAACTGTGCCTTTTATATATATATATCACAACAAAAGTCATAGCGTCACCCCCTGTCAATTGTGCCTTATGTATATACATCACACCAAAGGCCACAGCATCACCCCCTGTTAACTGTGCCTTATATATATGCATCACAACAAAGGCCACAGCGTCACCCCCTGTCAACTGTTCCTTATATATATATATATATATACATCACAACAAAGGCCACAGCGTCACCCCCTGTCAATTGTGCCTTATATATATACCTCACAACAAAGGTCAAAGCGTCACCCCTTGTGAATTGTGCCTTATATATATATATATATATACATCACAACAAAGGCCACAGCGTCACCCCCTGTTAACTATGCCATATATATATATATACATCACAACAAAGGACACAGCGTCACCCCCTATTAACTATGCCATATATATATATATATATATATATATATATATATACATCACAACAAAGGCCACCGCGTCACCCCCTGTCAAATATGCCTTATATATATACATAACAACAAAGGCCACAACGTTACCCCTTATCAACTGTGCCTTTTATAAATATACATCACAACAAATGTCATAGCGTCACCCCTGTCAATTGTGCCTTATATATATACATCACAACAAAGGCCACATCATCACACCCTGTTAACTGTGCCTTATATATATGCATCACAACAAAGGCCACAGCGTCACCCCCTGTCAACTGTTCCTTATATATATATATCACAACAAAGGCCACAGCGTCACCCCCTGTCAACTATGCTATATATATATATACATCACAACAAAGGCCACATCGTCACACTCTTTCAACTGTGCCTTATATATATACATCACAAAAAAGACCACAGCGTCACCCCCTGTCAACTGTGCCTTATATATACACATCACAACAAAGGCCACAGCGTCACCCCCTGTCAACTATGCCTTATATATATACATCACAACAAAGGCCACAACGTTACCACTTATCAACTGTGCCTTTTATATATATACATCACAACAAAGGTCATGGCGTCGCCCCTCTCAATTGTGCCTTATATATATACATCACAACAAAGGCCACAGCGTCACCCCCTGTCAACTATGCCTTATATATATACATCACAACAAAGGCCACAACGTTACCCCTTATCGACTGTGCCTTTTATATATATACATCACAACAATTGTCATAGCGTCACCCCTGTCAATTGTGCCTTATATATATACATCACAACAAAGGCCACAGCATCACCCCCTGTTAACTGTGCCTTATATATATGCATCACAACAAAGGCCACAACGTCACCCCTGTCAACTATGCCTTATACGGATACATCACAACAAAGGCCACAACGTTACCCCTTATGAACTGTGCCTTTTATATATATATATATATATCACAACAAAAGTCATAGCGTCACCCCCTGTGAATTGTGCCTTATGTATATACATCACAACAAAGGCCACAGCATCACCCCATGTAAACTGTGCCTTATATATATGCATCACAACAAAGGCCACAGCGTCACCCCCTGTCAACTGTTCCTTATATATATATATATATATATATATATATACATCACAACAAAGGCCACAGCGTCACCCCCTGTCAATTGTGCCTTATATATATACCTCACAACAAAGGTCAAAGCGTCACCCCTTGTGAACTGTGCCTTATATATATATATATATATATATATATACATCACAACAAAGGCCACAGCGTCACCCCCTGTTAACTATGCCATATATATATATATATACATCACAACAAAGGCCACAGCGTCACCCCCTGTCAACTGTGACATATATATATACATCACAACAAAGGCCACAGCGTCACCCCCTATCAACTGTGCCTTATATATATACATCACAACAAAGGCCATAGCGTCACACTCTGTCAACTGTGCCGTATGTATATACATTACAACAAAGGCCACAACGTTACCCCTTATCGACTGTGCCTTTTATATATATACATCACAATAATGGTCATAGCGTCGCCCCTGTCAATTGTGCCTTATATATATACATCACAACAAAGGCTACAGCATCACCCCTGTTAACTGTGCCTTATATATATGCATCACAACAAAGGCCACAGCGTCACCCCTGTCAACTATGCCTTATACTTATACATCACAACAAAGGCCACAACGTTACCCCTTATATATATACATCACAACAAAGGCCACAGCGTCACACTCTGTCAACTGTGCCTTATGTATATACATCACAACAAAGGCCACAACGTTACCCC